>NC_064643.1:570563585-570863585 GCF_023864345.2 Schistocerca serialis cubense | reverse complement strand
GGAACGAAGATGCGGAACGCAAGACCAGAGAAGGCGATGAGGAAACGTCTGCCAATGATGCGCGGAATTGGACGGCGCGGCGCGTCACCTGGACGAAGTGAACATAAGCGCCCGTCCTGCTATCTTTGGCCGCTGAGATCGTCTCAGAATACTGACATTAGTGGAACGTATTTGCGGAGCGTGCTACAAGAACAACTAGTTGTGATCCTTATCAGTTACTTTTCTGGACTTTGACTTTAGCAAAGACTGTTACAGTTCGCACGTCACTTTCGATACCGATGCAACGCCAATGTTAAGTATTGTCAAGTTGCTTCATAGATATAAAACTACTAATGTTATTTGTTTGAATTGTTGTTAATATTCGGAGAACGCTGCATCCCCTGGTCATCCTATTAGTGACCACAAAGTTACCTTCCATTACGACTAAGTACAGAGGTACAGAGAGTAAACGTCATGAATTCCCTGGCACCCACACTTAGGACACAAATAAAGGTACACAAAGATAAGCCTGCTGCAGGATGCGAGGACCAGTTCTGTTTACAAAATAGCTGGAAAATGCCTGAGATTTCTTAAAACCCATTATAAATTCTATAACCAATTTTCCATTAAAAAGTTTCGAACTTATCGAGGAAAATACACCAATAACTGATGAAATGAAATTTGTTTCTCTGTATATCGTTAACTTATACACAAACGTACCTATTGACAAAACTGTGCGGGTAATTCAGCGTAATTTATTGGAACAAAACGAGCTTTCTAAGAGGGAAATAGATGAATTCATTGGACAACTTACCATGATTCTGAAATTTAATTACTTTATATTTAATGGAGACACTATTCCCTAAAAGACGGTATAAGTATGGGGAGGTCAATATTGGGAATGCTCGCTGACACATTTATCAGTTATCTAGAAAACAGATTCTTTCCTGAAAATCCACCATTGGAGGAAAAATAGTATACTACTTTGGGTATGTAGATGACATGCTGCTGTTAATATAGGCTACAGATGATGTCACCAACACTACAGTATCCACTTTTAAAATTTGCATCAAACAATAAAATTTACATGTGAGATCGAAACGAATAGTTCTATTACTTTTCTAGATCAATCATTTCGGAATGAAAATGGCAGCCATACGATTGGTGTCTTTCGCCAAGAAACTTGCGCTGACGGTACTATGGATTTTACGTCAAACCACCCAATTCAACATAAAAGGCATTTTTCTATTATGCTATTAAACCGTTGTTCAAAATTCCGTTGTCGAAAGACGAACACGGTGATGAAATTTCAATAATAAGGTACATTGCAAAAATGAATAACTATCCACATGAGGTTGTAGGTAGTATATGTAATAACATAGCTAATAAATACAGAAATAAGATGACACTTTACAAAAATGTGGCTTCTAAAAAAATACTAAGTTTATTAGTTCACAGTACCTTACTACGTAAAAATAAGTACAAGGATTGCAGCTGCCTTTAGAAAGTACAATGTGACAGTGTCTTTTGGAATCAAAAATAACTTAGAATGTATTTTACAACATAGTGTAGGTACAAAAAACCTATTTCATGCTTCCGGAGTTTTTATTGCCTGGACTGTGGGGCCTGTTACGTTGGCTAAAAGGAAAGAAGGCTGGAAATTAGGTTTGGAGAACACGTTGCCTGAGGCAGAAAAGATACCACAGAGAAATCGAGTTTGCTGTTCATTTACTTACAACGAAACATAAGGCGCCGACTTTGACATTTAAAGTGAGGTTACTACATAAATGTGTGAAGGGCAGGATCCTCGACCTCCTGGAAAAGCTGGGTACCTTTTGATATCACAAAAACGTTAACTGCAGCCTCATTAATGATCAGGTCTTATGGAAAAAACAATGTTTTATAAATTATTTGAGAACTGCTTCCTGGGAAGCAGTGAAGGGTTTGACCCAGGGGGTACGAAACAGCTCCTTTTTTCTTGTGTAAAGGTTTTGTAAATTACCACTACAAGTCACAAACTATTGTATTATTTATTTATTCTGCTACAGTAAACAGTAGCGTCAAATTAAAAGCGCAAGCATATGCAAAGCAGTGTTTTGCAGCTGAAACTGATAACATTTAGTGTTACAAAGTGAATATTAACGAGTTTTTATCTCATACAGTAACAACAATATTCATGGCACTACATAACGACGAACTCATTTAAGAACAGACATTGTTAAAACATATATTATGAAACTAACAGCGAATGTATCATGACTACGATAAATATGGGCTTGAGTTGAATGCTGTTAACTGTTATTTGAACATAAAATGAGAGCTACAGTATGTAGAGACATGCAGAGCATACGGCTGCTGTGATGAGCAAGGTGACGCCCTTATAACGGTGGACTCTCGTTTGATTTACGCAGTGCACCCGAATCGTTGCAAACTAATGCTAGTAAGAACCATTCAAAAAGTAAGGGGGCTGTTTCGTGCCACATCTCACTTGTGCTTCGTCCGTAATGAGCACGACGTCGACAACATGTTAAACTACAACTTTTCTTCTCTCCTGGTGTCTGTGCAACACTTTGTGAATTTGTAGCAACCATATCATCTGCTGGAACAGCAAATGGCCCGCTTGACTGTGTATGTGTGCACGCAGCGATGTTTGCACCAGAACGTAATATCGTATTGCACCTAACGGACACCTGAAAGCTACAGCGTGTAAATTCAACACACACATGCCGAGAGCAAGACTAGAACATTAAAGCCGAGAAATAAAGATCGTTGTTTAAGAGCAACTGGGACTTTACAGCTTCTTCGGGAGAATGAAGTAACAGGCATTCTACTATGTTAGTTCTACTGCGTCGTCTACTTTCGAGGTGGAGCCCTCGTAGCAGGGCTGTCAAACGGGACGTTAAGACAACAAATATCTATCGCACTCCATGGGAGCACACCAGTCACACATGACATCTCTCCCATATCTGGAATACTGTCTAATAATGTACGTCCGAAATGGTAACTGGCTACAGAATAAACAAGGAGCCTCAGAATTTTTCTGCGTCATTCCCCCCACACTTTCCCGTTTTTCTGGGAAATGGGTCCAGCTAGGCAGTAGCTTTTCAGTTCTTGCAGTGTACTGACACAATAAATGCTACACATTTGGAGATTCGGTTCTGAGGTACCTACATTGACTTCTGCTTACCAAAACAAATGCTCGGTTTGTTCATCACTTCGTTCAGCAGCGGATTATGTTTCAACCCGTGGCTCATAACAGAAGGTCTTTCTATTCAAAATTATTGCCATCAATGGAAACTGTTCTGTAATAATGCGAAACAACTTCCAATATGCAGTCCAATAGATCGTCCTCACAACTTTATTTGGGTTGTATTTTCCATGATAGATTGCGCTCTTGATTGCTTCTATTTATCAGACATGTATAAAATAATGATTGAGCTATTATTGACGCAGAGCATTTTGAGAATTGTAGGAAAGAGAAACCGAGCTGTTTCCCTTCCCTTTGAGTGTAATAATGAAGTACCGGTATCGGCTGAAGTACTAATTTATGTTAATCACTAAGATTTTACTGTGTATCACTAATTTTGTTTAACCTTGCACTGAAAAAATTAGTGAAATGGTGACAAGCTCTAGAAATGAAAGTAGAAATCGAAGTAAAAACTGCAAGATATTGCTTTTACTGCTGATATTTAACGGGATAAAATTTTAAGGAAATTTGAAGGGCTGCTGTAACACTAACTAAGAATAAGACGAGAACACGCAACTTTTTTTATATCTCAATAAGAAACTTTACTTTTCTTTACATTAGGTCCTTTCAGTGAGAAAGATTACTTTTCTTTATCTTAGGTGCGCAAGTTGTAAATTCTTAGTAATTAATATTTTGTGTTCTTGGACACCACATATAAGATATGAAAACAGTTATTTTACCTCTGATCTTCTGTCACTGTTCGACAGTTTGCTGCACGAACATACAATTTCAAAAGATTTGTAGTCATTGTCAAATGTCGAAAGGAAGACTGTAATGCCCTGATCTTTAACTATTTTTTTTTCACCGCTGCAGATATTAATTTCCAACATGCAGTCAGTATACTCTAACATGACTGTGGCAATTACTTCATATGCCGCAGTAGTATCTCATTAAACTACGCTTTCATAAAATGGCGGCTGAATGCATGGATCCGAGCTTTCAAAAAAGCTTCTAATTCGTCTAACGATCCAGAACTAATATCTGACACTGTCTGCGGCTCCGCAGAGAGGAAGACAATTGAAAGTCCAGAGAGCAAAATATGAAAATCGCTGATTTGTTAACATCACTTGTGGGTTACAGACACTTTCATTTATCACGGATTCTTTCATGTTTGTTAACTGTTGTTAAGGATTCGATAGCAGGTAAATACTTGTGGCAAGCTAGAGTATAAAGACGATCGCTGCTAGTTTCATTCGCAGTAATTTAAGTTGTGCTCTTAGATTCCTGTCTGTCCACACACTCTTCAATCGCTATGAATTCAGAAAAAAGTGGTGACTTATTTGTGACAAGAAAAGGTATAAATGTCACTGTCAGTAGTTTCATGCACAGCAAATGCACCTTTCATTTCTTAAACATATGGAATTCACGAAATTGATGATACTCGTTACTGAGAAAGCGCGCCTTTACGTGTAAATAACAACGAATATTTCAGAAAAATGCTTAACTTTGACGATTAACGAAGTCTCAGAATGTGTTACAAACACGAAGAGGAAAAAGATATTTTCGTATTCAGCGGCATGCGAACCTACGACCTCAGACACGGCACTTTGTTGCCTTACCAACTTCACTACTACTATTCACATACCTTTAGCACTTTGTTCCACATAATTCCATTTGAGAGAGACGCAGGCTGTCTTCGTCGGCGAATGATGTGGGCGTAATCCGTAAATGCATCAGATTCTGGAAGGCTTCCACTATCAGGTTTCACAAAACTCTTTTGCATTGTTACTCAAAAATTTTAAACGCGTTTCTACAGTTAATAAGTAGTCCATACGGAAAAAAGTACACGAAGTCACTAGTCATTTCAGTTGACATTCATGTGATATACATAAGGTGAATCTACCTTTTGAAATTTAATGATTTTTTAAACTCTTCATTATGCAAAAATAACAGTATTTTGTGAGAATATTCGCCAGAACTATCGTTTTTATGTTACAATCATTCACTTCACTGTAACTATAATACAAACCATATTTCTGACAAAGGAAAATAGTTTATGTATCCTGGTGATTCTTCAGTAATACAGTCACTAAATTCGACACTAAAATTGCTGAATATGTTTGAAATAACGAATTCCAGGTGTAACTAAACCACACTGAACCGAATGGAGGGCCATATCGAAATCGAAAACCTCTCGGTACAGTTGTCGAAAAATCGGCTGGGGAACCGATCGTTAACAGGTGTGAGAAGCTTACTTAATAGGAACTTTGGATAAAGAACCGAAAATGACGTCACTGCAGAGGCTAAACTAACGCACCATTCGGTATGAACGATACAGAATAGTGCCCCAGGACAGTACCGCACTGTGTGTGGTTTTGGCCGGAACTGGGATTGGCTGGTTGGTTAATTTGGGGGAGGGGAGCGCACAGCGAGGTTATCAGTCCCAGCATATCAAGGAAGAATGAGGAAAAAAGTCGGCCGTGCCCTTTCAGAAGAACCATCCGTGCATTTACTTGTGTCGATTTAGGGAAATCACAGAAAACCTAAATCAGGATGGCCAGTTGCGGGTTTGAACCATCGTCCTCCCATATGAAAGTCCAGTGTGAGAACCACTGCTCCACCTCGCTCGGTACCTGGAAATGGAGTGAGCTGGGTATTAACGGAGATTATCGTTGCAGTGGCCTCATGGACGCCGCGTAGGGCACACTTCGTTAAGTGTGTGTTTCGTAGGTAAAGTTACTTTGCTGTGGCTTTTCATTGTCTTCCTGTAAGTCTATGTCTGCCATTTCTGTTATCATCTGCAGCTCCGTTGTTTTCTTCATCTCTTTGCATAGAAAACAGTGCAATTTTTTTAACTTTCTGATAACTTAACTCCATTTCAATATTCTTCTTCATCTATTACAGCTTTGTTCTAGGACAACCGGAAAGGGAAGCCTGCCAAAGATTCCTGAGGGACGAGCGCTGGAGAACGCGCCGCCAAGTCGCAGCCGGCGCGCCATCTGGCGCTCTCGTGCTGTTTGCCTGTTTGCACGGCCTCCATTAGCGAGTGTGTGGGACTCGTGGCTCCGGCTTTGTTCCGCCTACCGCTCAGCTCGCCATCTCGCGGAGTCACCCTCTCCCGCAGTGTTTGGGAGACTCTCCAGCTTGTTAAATACTGAGCCATTCCTCTTCGTCCAGGGTACCAGCGGTGTTAGTTTTGAAGTGATGAAGGGTCCTTTGGGGCGCCTATACAGATTTCTCGGCACGCGAATGGAAACTTAACAACAGGCTAACTAACGACCTTCCACTGATGGTTCTCTAAGCGTTCGTGCACCAGTGTACACGAGCGCCATTGTAAATCATCTTATATCCGTGAATCAAATTACCGCCAAGTCTCAGTCGCACAATTACGCACCTTTCAAATATGAAATTTGATACATTTGTCCCACCTACTGAAGACGTCGTATGTACCCTGATTGAAAGACACCTCACGTTGGCTTCTGTGCAACTACTACACCCCTCCTATAGCTTTAATTGTCGTTTAGAAATACCTGACGAGCAGGATTAGCATTCGACGTTGGAACCAGCTATTCTGATTTGTAGTTTTGTTGCACCACACCGCTGGACGTCTAATATTGACCTCTCATATCCAGCCAGCATACGTGATTATTTAATAATGCAATCTTCGCAAAATCAGAATTTTGGATGTAGAGAGGAAAACAAGAAACAAAATATTGTCTGCAGCTGTCAGGTCTGGTGGATGAGACGAAAGTGCCTATTTTGACATCTCTTTCTTTGCCTGGTGCATCAAAGCAATACAAGGCTACAGTTGTGTCGGCGTAAGTTCATCCCTCATAGTTCTGCAGTGGGCATAGTACACCAGCTTTGCGGATCTACCTCAGCCAATAACGTAACGCGATTTTGTAAACGCCTCTGTATCAACGCCTCATTGTTGTCACAGCTTCGAAGATGGCTACTGTTCTCGTCTGCAGCCATTAATGCTAAGCAGTTGAAATATGACAATAGAGCTGCAAGCTGTCAGGTATCTCCTTTTGCTGTCTCGACTATAGATAATCTCTTCAGTTTACCGCACGAAACTGTGGTTACATGTTCGAAGTCTAAATATCTATTTCTGACCTGCCGGAGTGGCCGTGCGGTTCTAGGCACTACTGTCTGGAACCGAGCGACCGCTACGGTCGCAGGTTCGAAACCTGCCTCGGGCATTGATGTCCTTAGGTTAGTTAGGTTTAAATAGTTCTAAGTTCTAGGGGACTGATGACCTCAGAAATTCCCATAGTGCTCAGAGCCATTTTGAACCCTCTGTCTGTTCATTTTCGTTTTGATTGGTTCAGTTTTCTGAATTTGTGTCTCGTGTCATCGATGTACTGCTCTTTTGTTCCTGTGCTTTTCTCGCTATCTTTGATCTGTTATATCCCGTTATTGTTCCTAAAGGACCTATATGTTTAATTACGGCTCTATTTTGCTAGTGGAACTTCGTGCATGAGAAATTCCCCCACCCCACCGTATTCAGTTTCTATGACGCTTCGCAGGGAAGGACCAATTTTTTTATATACCTTTGGATCAGCATGGATTCTCTGATTTCAAAGTCCTGGCCACACATGGGATGTATTTTGGAGAATGTAATATGTGCCTTGTCTCATTGCAACATGGATTCTCGAGCTTTTGAAAATAAAGGAGTCGGCGGTGCACAACGCATGTCTTCTGGCGCGTCCCCCGTGGAGAATAGCATAGCCCTTCTCTGAATCTTCTGGAGAAACGTCATAGACTATCGAACAACAGCATATTCAAGAAATGATCGAACAAGATTTTATGTTAGCAACCTCGTTCTTGGATGAACTCCTCCTGTTTAGGAGTTCTTCTGATAAATCTCAGGCTGACGTGTATCGTCCCTATAGGTGGCGTTAGGTGATCATTTTATGATTCTGTCTTAAATAGCACCGGACAGGTATTCCAGTAATTTTGTAATGACACTTGTCACGAGGTGAGACAGAGGAAAATATTTGTACGCATCGTAAAATTACTAGATGCATGGAATGTAGTCACGGGTTGCAGGATGACTTGTAGACTGGAGGACGGCCTCTATCAATCTAACGCGGAACCTGAGTAGGCGTGTGGAGCGGCCCGAGGCTCTTCCTGCTGGGGCACGACCCGGCTACCTACCAGCCTGGGCTGTCCATCTCCAGGTGAGGACCATTACAAGCCCACAGGTGCGAGAGCCGGCCATCAAAACTCCATTAACGCCTTATGACGGATGTGCCTGATGACTTTCCTCCCCGCACTCAAGAAGGCTCTAGCGCTGCTTCTGACCAATAGCAGTGTCAGCACACTTACTGTAAGTAACGTCTGCTCAAGCTAGGTCAGTTAAATAGGTGACCAATAATGACGCCGTTGAGTTAAATAGAATGCACGTAATATCTCTACAAATGTGACTTCAAATGCCACGTATTTTGAATTGGAACATATGCAGCACTGCGTATACAAAGACAGTTTCCTTCCACAACTGTAAAAGAAACAGGTCTCGTTGTCATCGTCGTCAGTGATTTTCATCCAGTGATGGCTATAGGCCTCTTCTGGACTTCCCCATACATTATGAACTTCAGGTTTTCGCATAGAAGTCTGTCCAGCTTGTATCCGTACGTGGTCACTCCATCTTCCATTAAAGAGTCCTCTAGGTCTTTTCCTATCTACACCCATGTACCAGTGAAATACATGGCAGAACGTATCTCTTATTGTATCCCATATTAGCGTTTCTTCCTTTTCGATTCGCACATGGAATGTAGAAAGAATGACTGCTGTAATTACTATAATCTTGTCTTCGAGATCCCTCCGGCAGTGATACGTGGTGTAGTATGTTCCTAGATTTCTCACTTAATACAGGTCCCTAAAACATTTTAAGCAATTTCTTGAAGATTGTTTGGTTTCTATTTTCAAGTTTCTGCTAATTCAAATTTTAAACATTCCCGTGACTTTCTCCAGTCGGTCAGATGTAAGCGTTACTATGGACACCACCTTTCTTTGTATACGTTTAATATCCACAGTTAGTTCTATCTGATATAGCATCTTTTTCATGTACGGGTCCACAGACACTGTGAAATTCTTGAGGAACGTCATTTTTCTGGCTAGGCTGTTTTACTTTTAAATAAGCGATTTTTTCCGTAGTTTAGTGATTAAATAATCTTTTCTCTTCGGGAATTATCAAGCTACAACACAGTAAAAATTGTAAGGCATATACAGGGTATTTGACACGTCTATATTTCTGAACCTAATAAACATATACAATGAATTTTGTTTTTCGATGAATGAGAAACTCAATTTTTTCATACATTTTCATAGGTGTTCAATATGCCGCACTTGAGATGCATGGCATATGTCAGTGCGGCATTCAGATTGTTCCCACACTCCACAGACCATGTCTTGAGTTGCAGCTTCCACAGCTGCTGTTACGAGATGTCTCAGTTCATTTATTGTTATTGGTAATGAAAGCACATAAACAGATTCTTTTATAAACCCCCAAAACAAACATCATATACAGTCAGGTCCGGAGACCCTGGAGGCCTACAATGTAAGAGTGCATGATTTGGTCCAGTGCGACCGATCCATCGTTCAGTAAAACTTTGACTTAAAAATTCCCGTACTTCCAGATGCCACGGTGGCGTTGCCCAGTCCTGTTGGTAAATGAAGTCTTTCGAATCAGTATTCAACTGTGGAACAAGAAATTCTTAAGCATATCGAGATATTTGCCTCCTGTAACAGTGTTCTCGGCGAAGAAAAATGGAGCATGCATCTTTTCCTGTGAAACTGCACAAAACACATTAAATTTTGGAGAGTTCCTCTCATGTGGTACAATTTCATGTGGTTGTTTTGTACCCCATATTCTCGTATTTTGGCGGTTCACCTTTCCGTTTAAATGGAATGTCGCTTCGTCATTAAACACTAAGAGTAGAAGAAAAATGTCATCCTCCATCTTGACAAGAGCAAAATTACAGAAGTCCACACGTTTTTGTATGTCCCCTTCACGAAGAGCTTGCATTATCTGAATTTTGTATGGTTCCATGTGTAAACGTCGACGCAACACACGCCAGACGGACATCGAGGGCACGTTCAGCTGTGGAGCTCCATGGCGAACGGGTTTCTGCGGACTTCCTGTGAAAGTATGACGGATACGTTCGACGCCTGTCTGACACACTCGGAGACGACCCGGCGATTTGCCTTTACACACACGTGTTTCTTCATGCCACCGTCTAATACTCTGTGCTGTATTAGGATCCACATCATATCTAGTTCGAAAGGCAAGCTGAACAGTTATTACTGACCCGCACTTCCGCAAAACGTAGACACCATTTTTGTTGCAACTGAAGTGGAAACACAATGCTGCTACCTAGCGGGAACCATGTAAAACTCTAGAGTTTGCTCTTCCCAAGAGTTCGTTTTTCACGCACATACACTCCTGGAAATTGAAATAAGAACACCGTGAATTCATTGTCCCAGGAAGGGGAAACTTTATTGACACATTCCTGGGGTCAGATACATCACATGATCACACTGACAGAACCACAGGCACATAGACACAGACAACAGAGCATGCACAATGTCGGCACTAGTACAGTGTATATCCACCTTTCGCAGCAATGCAGGCTGCTATTCTCCCATGGAGACGATCGTAGAGATGCTGGATGTAGTCTTGTGGAACGGCTTGCCATGCCATTTCCACCTGGCGCCTCAGTTGGACCAGCGTTCGTGCTGGACGTGCAGACCGCGTGAGACGACGCTTCATCCAGTCCCAAACATGCTCAATGGGGGACAGATCCGGAGATCTTGCTGGCCAGGGTAGTTGACTTACACCTTCTAGAGCACGTTGGGTGGCACGGGATACATGCGGACGTACATTGTCCTGTTAGAACAGCAAGTTCCCTTGCCGGTCTAGGAATGGTAGAACGATGGGTTCGATGACGGTTTGGATGTACCGTGCACTATTCAGTGTCCCCTCGACGATCACTAGTGGTGTATGGCCATTGTAGGAGATCGCTCCCCACACCATGATGCCGGGTGTTGGCCCTGTGTGCCTCGGTCGTATGCAGTCCTGATTGTGGCGCTCACATGCACGGCGCCAAACACGCATACGACCATCATTGGCACCAAGGCAGAAGCGACTCTCATCGCTGAAGACGACACGTCTCCATTCGTCCCTCCATTCACGCCTGTCGCGACACCACTGGAGGCGGGCTGCACGATGTTGGGGCGTGAGCGGAAGACGGCCTAACGGTGTGCGGGACCGTAGCCCAGCTTCATGGAGACGGTTGCGAATGGTCCTCGCCGATACCCCAGGAGCAACAGTGTCCCTAATTTGGTGGGAAGTGGCGGTGCGGTCCCCTACGGCACTGCGTAGGATCCTACGGTCTTGGCGTGCATCCGTGCGTCGCTGCGGTCCGGTCCCAGGTCGACGGGCACGTGCACCTTCCGCCGACCACTGGCGACAACATCGATGTACTGTGGAGGCCTCACGCCCCACGTGTTGAGCAATTCGGCGGTACGTCCACCCGGCCTCCCTCATGCCCACTATACGCCCTCGCTCAAAGTCCGTCAACTGCACATACGGTTCACGTCCACGCTGTCGCGGCATGCTACCAGCGTTAAAGACTGCGATGGAGCTCCGTATGCCACGGCAAACTGGCTGACACTGACGGCGGCGGTGCACAAATGCTGCGCAGCTAGCGCCATTCGACGGCCAACACCGCGGTTCCTGGTGTGTCCGCTGTGCCGTGCGTGTGATCATTGCTTGTACAGCCCTCTCGCAGTGTCCGGAGCAAGTATGGTGGGTCTGACACACCGGTGTCAATGTGTTCTTTTTTCCATTTCCAGGAGTGTATTTCTGATAACGTATTAGTTTTATTTCTTTTTAATCGGATGATTCTTTTTGATACACACTGTATATTACACATATCTATGCGAAACGCTTATTAGGAACACCATCACGCGTTCCTTTCTCCACACAAAAGTTGGAATGCATCATGCTACACAGGCTGTTTCAGAATGATGTTTTAAAAATATAGCGACAGGGTCCTTACAACAAAAGAAGAAAAAACGGCCAGTAAACATGGGCTCTAAAAAGCGTACCGTACCATTAATGAATACTTGTTCATTCACGATATTGCGAAACTTATCTTTTCTACTACAACCTATTTGCTTTCCATATTTTGGGAGGAGGTAGTACAAACAAAAACAAACAAAAATGTCTAGTAAACATTGGCTCTAAAGTGCACACACCATGTGATCAAAAGCATCCAGACACCTGGCTGAAAACGACTTATAAGTTCGTGGCGCCCTTCATCGGTAATGTTGAAATTCAGTATGTTGTTGGCCCACCATTAGCCTTGATGACAGTTTCCACTCTCGCAGTTCAATCAGGTGCTGGAAGGTTTCCTGGGGAATGGCAGCCCATTCTTCACGGAGTGCTGCACTGAGGAGAGGTATCGATGTTGGTCGGTGTGGCCTTGCACGAAGCCGGCGTTCCAAACATCCCAAAGGTGTCCTACAGGGTTCAGGTCAGGGCTTTGTGCAGGACAGTCAATTACAGGGATGTCAATGTCGTGTAACCACTCCGCCACAGGACGTGCATAATGAGCAGGTGCTCGATCGTGTTGAAAGATGCAGTCACCATTCCCGAATAGCTCTTCAACAGTTGGAAGCAAGAAGGTGCTAAAATATCAATGTAGGCCTGTGCTGTGATAGTGCCTCGTAAAACAACAAGGGGTGCAAGCCCCCTCCATGAAAAACACCACAACACTGCAACACCACCGGCCCCAAATATTAGTGTTGTCACTGCACATTCTGGCAGATGACGTTCACTGGGCATTCGTCATATCCACGGGCTGCAATCGGATCGCCACATTGTGTACCGTGATTCGTCACTCCACACAACATTTTTCCACTGTTCAATCGTCCAATGTTTACGCTTCTTACACCAAGTGAGGCGTCGTTTCGCATTTATTTCGCATTTACCGGTGTGATGTGCGCGTTATGATCAGCCGCTCGACCATGAAATTCAAGTTTTTCACTTCCCGCCTAACTGTCTTAGTACTTACGGTGGATCCTAACGCAGTTTGGAATTCCTGTGTGATGGTCTTGATAGATGTCTGCCTATTATACATTACGACCGTCGTAAACTGTCGGCGGTCTGTGTCAGTCAACAGTAAAAGTCTTACTGAATGGTAATTAACAAGGACGGTCCAATCAAAACTGACAACATGGGTACCACACTAAGCACATGAGCTGTTTAAAATTTATGCAGGAACCAGATGGCAATTATAAGAGTCGAAGAGCATGAAGGAATAGTTACCAGGAGATGAAGAGGCTTGCACAGGACAGAGTAGCACGGAGAGCTGATTAAAACAAGTCTTCCGGCTGAAGACGACAACACGGGAACACAAAAACATGTGGATAACACGTGAATATAACGAGTGAATGTAAGCATGATTGGTAAATTACATGAAGAACCGGAAAAACAGGATTAAACACCAGTGAGATCGCCAAAGCGCTTACTGAAAGCAAACTACCTGGTTACTAAGTACTGAAACGGAATAAATGGCTCCAGAAGGGGGTGGGCGAATTCCCGAACGCAATGATGGCGCAGCTTACCATATTCTCGAAGTAATGCTGAAAGCAGTGGCAGCAGCGGCTGGATCCTCAGAGTTCAGCTTTCTTCCTGTCCTTAAACCTCGAGTGGAAAAATCTTTATCTGTGACCGCAAGGCTCCCTCATCAGTCGTACTAACTCTTGCACCATCTAGCCATCGCGGTTTACTCTTCCATCTCCTAATATGAAGTGTTAACTCTGAACATGAAGTGGTCTCTCTCTCTTTGAACGCCCTGTAACCTTGGTTGTATTTCACCAGAGCAGGAACTCGCCTGCTAGACAATGTGAGTTCCGTCGAGTACAACTCAAGAAAACCTCCTAGTCTTGTGAATTTTTGTTGTTTTCAACCAATAGCGCTCTGAGATGGGGACGAAGACCGAAAACCTTTCCCACTAAATGACACATTGTAAATCACACTCATGCTCATAAATTAAGAATAATTGCAGAAAGTGGTGCCACACAACATCTGTTAAGACGTCGCGGAATAACTTCCATAGTACCAAAGAGAGCTCCAGATGGTATAAACTGTAGAGGAAAGCAAAGGCTGAACCACAACCAGTAAATAACTGAGTACGTAGATTGCAAGAGGTTGACACGGGAGATGCCACCCATAACCGGGACATTATGAATTCACTTATGAAAACAGGATCAGTTCCCCGAACATATTTGAAGCCATTTGACCACCCGTTTATGTCTTCAGGTTTTCGTCCGCTTGTTGTCGTCTGTATACAAATGCCACTGTTTCTATAGCTTCAGCACTAATCTTTACTGTCTTGCTATCGAAGGAAGGAAGCAAGATTATTGTTTACTTCCCGTCGAAATCGAGGTCATCAGAGATACTATCTTTACTGCCTTTACCTTTCCTGAACATCAGTTCTGTCTAGACATATAAAAATTAAATATTGAAATCAAATCGTCTGCGAAAACGTCAGAGGCTGTGAGACTCAGGTATCACCACGGAGAAAGAGAAAGAAAATAATAGCTGGTGGCACTATCAGGATAGTTCAAGCATGAAATGTCTGTCGGCACACTAACGACAGGACAAAATTTCAATATATTGCCTGTTGTTAACACTAAATTTACCATTTACCAGACGTCTTCTAAACTTGCTTACCGGAATTGCTCATACCGCAGATCGCCGTATATTACACATCTTTATTCGAATTTATTTCGCACACATTTCTTACTTAATTGTCAGGTTGCTAGATTTCGAAGACGTTATAGTTTTGACTATGAAACAGATTTCGTAGACTATTGATTGCAGCACTTTTAAGATCGCTAAAATTTGCCTTAGACATGGGCTTCTCAGAGTCTGCGTCACACCATTTTGTGTAATACGTAAATCTGTAGTCCTCTGATATTTACTCTGGTTAGTGTTACGACGGCTTTACAGAACTGACCATGTTCTTTATTATTAGATAACAATCAAAGAAAAGCGCTTTGCTTTTTCCTTTCCTTGTAACAATGTATCCTTATTTTCAGTCGCCTTTAGGAGATGGAAGCAAGCTGACGAATTACTGTGTCAACAAAGCATCTAGAAATTACAAGAAAATCATCATTTAACTAAAAATTCTTTTCTCTAGAACAAATTATTAACTATGATCTCAGAATTTACAATATTCTCACTGTAATACCATTGTCATACCTAAAATTCAGCCGGCCGCGGTGGTCTAGCGGTTATAGGCGCTCAGTCCGGAACCGCGCGACTGCTATGGTCGCAGGTTCGAAACCTGCCTCGGGCATGGATGTGTGTGATATCCTTAGGTTAGTTAGGTTTAAGTAGTTCTAAGTTCTAGGGGACTGATGACACAGATGTTAAGTCCCTTAGTGCTCAGAGCCAACCTAAAATTCAAGTAGAATGCCAGAATGAAGGTGAACACGAGATGTATTTCTATATAAATTTTCTGACCGCAAAGACAGATCTGTTTGGATCAAAACAGGATTTTCATAATATAAAGTTAGCTATTATTTTGTTCTGTGGACCATTTGTGAGGTTAATAGTAATGATATGGAAAGAACCAGCTTACATTCATATTAGAAGCTCATATGTAAATACAGCTGCATGATGACAAGGTCTTCAAAGAATACGCAGACTTACTAATTCCAACCCACTACCTTTTACTTATTAAATAAATGGAAATCCTTGTGCGGAACTGAAGGAGTCCACTGTGCATTTCGACGGACTTGGGCAATTCCACACGTCCAGAAATGCTACAGAGTTGCTCCTGGAGCACTCGTCCGAGTAGAAACACTTTCGGTGTCACCAAACTCCCAAGGCATGAACATTATTGAGAATATCTGGAATGCCTTGCAACGTGCTGTTCAGAAGAGATCTCCACCCCCTCGTACTCTTACGGATTTATGGATAGCCCAGCAGGGTTTATGGTGTCAATTCCCTCCAGCACTACTTCAAACATTAGTCGAGTCGATGCCACGTCGTGTTGAGGCACTTCTGCGTGTCAGGGGGGGGGGGGGGGGGGGGGGTCTAGACGATATTAGGCAGGCGTACCGGTTTCTTTGGCTCTTCAGTGTATATGTGAACGTCACAACGCCCCGAACACACCACGAAACACTATACTCATCTTTAGTTGATCTGTCTTCTCTATTAATCCTGCCTATTAAGGGTTCCGGATGGACGAGAAGCGCTGGAGAACTGGTTCATCGAGCGTTTTAAAACCCATCCCAGTTGTGAGTGAATTACATTTCTTCATTGTTTTTATAACTGTATTCAACCTTGCGTCGAGGAGAGGAGAAATACGATGATGTTTCTAGATGTTTGACGGCGTCTCCAAGGTCCTACCAGCATTGTGATGTGGACCCAAATCCTGAGTAACATCCTGCCCGTTACATGGCCCCCATCCATTAAGAAAAAGGGACTGTAGCTAACGGCAATACATCTTCAAAATTCTGCGTAGCTTTCATCCGAAATTTCGTCAAACACATGCAGTAGTTATTGAAAGTTAATCACAAACCATGAAAAGGTTTTATAATCACATGAATCACTTATAGGATACTCATACAGGGGTTGTCTTGCGCAGTATAGAGTTGGATGTAGAATAATGTAGTAGTCCAGTATTCTGACAGAGTCGAAATATGTCTCTAGGTGGCAAACGGGGAAGATGGAAATTCTTTACGTGGCTCTGCGACACCTATTTCTCTATTCTGGCAGTTTAATTGGATAACAGAAAACTGACCACTCAGGAATAAACAACTCAACAGATAGCGACGCAGCTTATGTATGTTATCAGAACTACCTACTGACAAGCAGTTAGTGCCCCATTAATCAGAGTTCACTAATACTCCATCATATATTCGGAGCGCAAATGTCAAGCAGTGTCAGGAGAGATTTATCAATCATAATTTACGTCCGATATACGCTACACACGTCACGTCATATCGGTTCTCTAGTAAGTTATTCTTATTGGGTTTCGAACAACGTACATTCACCTAAGCTTCCTTTTTAACGTGTTTCTTATTGATTTCCGTGCACATTGTTACTCGGATATGTAATGTATTGAGAAAAGTGAATAATTCGTTTAACAAATCCGTTAAGGCTTCTCTTGGAACAGAGGCAGTGGAAGATACATAATTCAAGAATAAAATAATGTAAACGGTCTGTATTTATTTTATACTGTTTTACTTACATAAGTGTATACCAGAGCGAGAGCGTCTTCTTCACGATTCGCAAGTTTCAATCGCCGCCTAATAAAGCAGACTCACTTTAGGAAGGTCATGCTGTTAAATAAGAAAAAAAACATGAAACGTTGCTGCAGATAACATACAACACTACAAAAGTTGAAAATTTTCTTCAGTATTAGTCCAGTGTTAACTGGTTTATGTTGTTTGAACTTTAACACAGAAATCTCGCAAAAAAAAAAAAAAATTTGAAAATGTTGGTCACAGATGCTCTTGTGGCCATATGTGTTTATGATTAGCTTGATGTTTTGCTCTTTTACAGTGTTGTAGTTTGATCACAGGGATTAATTGTGAGACACAACTAGTTTCCTACTCTCAAGAAGTAATGAGTGCTATCCAGAACGCTTTCGACACTGTTCCTCACAAACCTCTTCTAATCAAATTGCTTGAATATGATCATCCCAGTTGTGCGACTGGATTCAGGAGTTTCTGACAGGCTGGTCACAGTTCGTAGTAACTGATGCAAAGTCATCGAATAAAACATAAGTAATATCTGGCGTTCCCCAAGAAAGTGTTACAGGCCCTCTGTGCTCCTGATACACATAAAGGACATAGGAAATAATCTGAGTAGCTCTCTTACATTTTTTGCAGATGACGCTGTCGTTTAGCGTCTTGCAAAGTTATCAGATGATCAAAACTAACTGGAAAATGATTTAGACAAGATATCTTTATGGATAATATAATAATATAATAATTCCAATCCCAAAGAAAGCAGGTGTTGACAGATGTGAAAATTACCGAACAATCAGTTTAATAAGCCACAGCTGCAAAATACTAACACGAATTCTTTACAGACGAATGGAAAAACTGGTTGAAGCCGACCTCGGGGAATATCAGTTTGGATTCCGTAGAAATACTGGAACACGTGAGGCAATACTGACCTTACGACTTATCTTAGAAGAAAGATTAAGGAAAGGCAAACCTACGTTTCTAGCATTTGTAGACTTAGAGAAAGCTTTTGACAATGTTGATTGGAATACTCTCTTTCAAATTCTCAGGGGTAAAATACAGGGAGCGAAAGGCTATTTACAATTTGTACAGAAACCAGATGGCAGTTATAAGAGTCGAGAGGCATGAAAGGGAAGCAGTGGTTGGGAAGGGAGTAAGACAGTGTTGTAGCCTCTCCCCGATGTTATTCAATCTGTGTATTGAGCAAGCAGTAAAGGAAACAAAAGAAAAATTCGGAGTAGGTATTAAAATCCATGGAGAAGAAATAAAAACTTTGAGGTTCGCCGATGACATTGTAATTCTGTCAGAGACAGCAAAGGACTTGGAAGAACAGTTGAACGGAATGGATGGTGTCTTGAAGAGGGGATATAAGATGAACATCAACAAAAGCAAAACGAGGATAATGGAATGTAGTCGAATTAAGTCGGGTGATGCTGAGGGAATTAGATTAGGAAATGAGACACTTAAAGTAGTAAAGGAGTTTTGCTATTTGGGGAGCAAAATAACTAATGATGGTCGAAGTAGAGAGGATATGAAATGTAGACTGGCAATGGCAAGGAAAGCGTTTCTGAAGAAGAGAAATTTGTTAACATCGAGTATAGATTTAAGTGTCAGGAAGTCATTTCTGAAAGTATTTGTATGGAGTGTAGCCATGTATGGAAGTGAGACGTGGACGATAAATAGTTTGGACAAGAAGAGGATAGAAGCTTTCGAAATGTGGTGCTACAGAAGAATGCTGAAGATTAGATGGGTAGATCACATAACTAATGAGGAAGTATTGAATAGGATTGGGGAGAAGAGAAGTTTGTGGCACAACTTGACCAGAAGAAGGGATCGGTTGGTAGGACATGTTCTGAAGCATCAAGGGATCACCAATTTACTATTGGAGGGCAGCGTGGAGGGTAAAAATCGTAGGGGGAGACCAAGAGATGAATACACTAAGCAGATTCAGAAGGATGTAGGTTGCAGTAGGTACTGGCGGATGAAGAAGCTTGCACAGGACAGAGTAGCATGGAGAGCTGCATCAAACCAGTCTCAGGACTGAAGACCACAACAACAACAACAATCTTTATGGTGCAAAAAAGTGGTAATTGTTTCTAAATAACGAAAAGTGTGGAGTTATTCACACGAGCACTAAAAGAAATCCGCTAAATTTCTGTTACACGATAAATCATACAAACATAAAGGCTGTGAATTCAACTAAATACTTAGGGATTACAATTATGAATAGCTTCAATTGGAACGACCCCATAGATAATGTTGTGAGTGAGGCAAACCGAAGACTTTTATTGACAGAACACTTAGCAAATGCAACTCATCGACTACAGAGACTGCGAGCACCACGCTTGTCCGCCCTCTCCTGGAGTATTGCTGTGCGGTGTGGGATCAGCATCAGATGAGACTGACGGAGGACATCGCGTAAGCTCAAAGAAGAGCAGCCCGTTGTGTGTTATCGCGAAACAGGGGAGAGAGTGCAACAGACATGATGAGTGAATTAAGGTGGCAGACATTAACCCTGCTGTTCTGTTCGGGTCTATATGACCCGAAACGAATATGAACGTTATTTTACATTATGTAAATACCAATATATATTTATGAAACTTTGTGACTTTGTCTGAAAATGGATGAGCAGCATGTGTTTTAAAAGGTTTTAAAAAAGTTTAAGAAGTTTGGGCTTCAACTGTAATAGTTGCATATGTAATGTTCGGGTCATAATGACCCGACACAAATATGTTTAGTGTAACTCGTATTTATTTCTAAAATCTGGAAATGGCGAAAATTATTTTTGTTGTGTTGTGTGGGAATAGTGACTGCATCATTCCAACTTACTCTCAACAATCACCTAAAGCTCCATGCGTTCACAACAATGGGCTTGTTTGTTGCTTTCCCCAGGAAATAATAATTGGCAGTTCTCAATAATTGGAATGCTTTGTTTCTGCCCAGTTTGACTTGTGACACCATGGCGATGAGACCATTGAATGATCGTGAGTTGGAAGAAATAGTAAATGCCTCACCAGATGAAGGATCACTTTCTGAGTTTGAAGATCACATCAGCAATGCATCTGAAAGCGAGTGTTCCGATGACAGTTACGACAGTCCACAGCCCATACAAAATAGTGTAGAGACTTTTCTTTCTAAAAATGGGAATATAGAATGGCAGTTGCATCCACCAGCACAACATGGTCGCCTACCAGCTTCGAACATCATCAAGAGTACCCCAGGAGTTACCAGGTATGCAGTCAGCAGAATATCTGATGTAAAATGTTCATTTGAAGCAGTATTTCACACAGCGCTTCAAAATGAAATAATAGAGATGACAAATATTGAAGGGCAGCGAGTTTATGGTGAACAGTGGACAGATATTGATGGTTCTGTTTTCCATGCATACTTAGGACTCTTACTCCTAGCGGGTGTATATCGATCTCATGGGGAGTCTACAAAAAGTTTGTGGGATAAAGATACTGGGCGAAACATATTTCGAGCAACCATGTCTCATGAAACATTCTGTAAGATATCACGTGTCCTGCGATTTGACAAGAAATCTACTAGAGAGGAAAGACGACGTACTGACAAACTTGCCGCAATTCGTAGTATTTGGGAGAAGTGGGTAGAGGTCCTTCCTAAACTGTATAATCCAGGAGAAAATGTTACTGTTGACGAGCAGTTAGTAGCATTTAGAGGTCGCTGTCCATTCAAGCAGTATATCCCAAGTAAACCGGCAAAATATGGGATCAAAATATGGACCATGTGTGACAGCAAAACTTCATACGTACTGAAAGCCCAAATTTATACAGGAAAGGTGAGTGGAGCGGCACCAGAAAGAAATCAGGGAATGAGGGTGGTATCTGATCTCACTTCTGAGTTACGTGGTCAGAATATCACGTGTGACAACTTTTTTACGTCGTACAATTTGGGGCAGCTGCTTCTGAAAAGGAAATTGACTATGTTGGGAACTATACGGAAAAATAAGCCGGAGCTTCCACACAAAATGACCAACAAGGAGGTACACAGCTCTTCATTTTACTTCACAAATGACACTACTGTGGTTAATTATATTCCTAAGAGACACAAGAATGTTGTACTTATGAGCACTCTCCACCATGATGCGGAAATCAGTGACAGGGCTGATAAGAAGCCAAAAATGATTTTGGACTATAATTCAACCAAAGGTGCTGTAGACACGCTTGATCAGTTATTAGGTACATATACATGCAAACGAAAAAGTAATAGGTGGCCAATGATAGTTTTCTACAATATTCTTGATGTTTCTGCTTATAATGCATACGTTTTGTGGATTTCGGTTGACCCTAATTGGAATGCAAGCAAATTGACTAGAAGGAGAATATTCTTGGAGGAACTTGGAAAGTCACTGATAAAAGAACATATTGCATCAAGAACGCATTTCCCAAGAACAGAAGATTCTTTGAGAATGGTCACAAGCATCCAAAACCCGAATGATGTGGGTGGTGTGTCAGAATCGGTAACAACAAGAAAATCTACAAAACGTGCACGCTGTAAGTTCTGTCCATCAAGTAATGACAATAAAACAAACATGGTGTGTGGAAAATGTAGTAAACATATTTGCAAGAAACATGTAACCTACTTGTGTCCACAGTGCAAGCAGTAAGAAAAGAACTGTAGTATTTTATAAGATGATTGTATTGAAAATTCTGTTGTTTCAAATTTATGTGAATACTTGTGCCTAAACTACAATCAGTAAGAAGAGAGGATTCTAAAGTTGTAGTGCTTTCTATGTTGGAATGTAATAAAAAAACTGTAGTGTGTTCTGTACTGTAGTGTGCTCTAAGATGAATATCTGTAATGACAACTGTCTGTTGTTAGAAAATGTCAATACTTACGTCTAAACTGTCAACAATAAGAATAGAAGTATGGAAAAACTGTAGTGCTTTCTAAGTTGAATGCCTGTAATGGAAACTGTCTGTTGTTTCAAATTTATGTGCATATTTAAATGAAAAATATCCCTCAATAAAGTTGTATGCATTGTTATTATTATTATTATTACCATTATTATTATTATTATTATTATTATTATTATTACTAACAAGGTACTGGAATAGAACAACAATGTCGATAGCTAAAACTGTACCAAAATTTATGTTTCTAAAGCATTTTGATATGTCGGGTCATATTGACCCGAACAGTATATATGTCAAGTAAAAGTGAACAGAACAGCAGGGTTAAAACAAAAGCGTTTTCCTTTGCGGCAAAATCTTCTCGTGAAATTTAAATCGCCTACTTTCTCCGCAGAATGCGAAAATATTCTGTTGGCTCCCACCTACATAGCGAGAAATGATCATCATGATAAAATTAGAGGAATCATAGATTTAAGTGCTCATTTTTATCACGCGCTGTTAGTGAGTGTTATCGGAGAGAAATAGCCTGAAGGTGGTTCGATGAACCCTCTGCCACCCATTGAATTTTGAATTGCAGATGTAATTGTAGGTGTCATTCCATTGATGTAAAGGTACAACCTCCTTAGGGCGCGTCTGCTCTACCAGACCATGTAAAAAAATCCCAGTGGAAACCTGTCAACCTCGAAGATGGTGCTTATATATATATATATATATATATATATATATATATATATATATATATATATATATATATACTTTCCCTGAACGTGGGAGCCAGTACTTAATTGAATATTAGAAGAAGTTTAGTTGAAATCTCCTCCAGTGAATGGTTACGATTATCTTAATGTATAAATATAAGAACGAATAAGTAACTCTTGATCTGGAAGAACTAAAATGGCAAAACATGCTCAGTGGAGACATAATAACACAGCCATTGAAACATTTTAGTTTGCTTTTGAAACGTCACCGTTTCTTGCACATAGTTAGAAGGTGTGTGCAGTTAGCGAACGAAATGAGATCTTTACGCATTGCAGTCCATACAAAAATATTTGTACTTTCTACTGGGATTCCTGCAAAATAACGATAGCAAACTTCCATTCTGATAAGCTTCATCAGGGCAGTGATTTCTTCATAACTGTTTTCAGCGTAAAAACGAAGCCACAGCTTTCAAAACACTTATGACAATGCTACTGCTACAACACACACACATACACACACATACATAAACACACACACACACACACACACACACACACACACACACACACACACACAAATACACACTCATAATAATAGTTGGTCATGATGTTAACAGCCAACAGAGACGTAAGACTTACACCCGGGCCGGCCGGTGTGGCCGAGCGGTTCTAGGCGCTTCAGTCTGGAACGGGGCGACCACTACGGTCGCAGGTTCGAATCCTGCCTCGGGCATGGATGTGTGTGATGTCCTTAGGTTAGTTAGATTTAAGTAGTTCTGAGTTCTAGGGGACTGATGACCTAAGATGTGCTCAGAGTCATTTGAACCATTTGTACTTGCACCCAGAGTCTTCCAAACCCATTCAAACTATAGAGCCAAACACGTGAGGAAGAAATTGTTGAAAGTAAGGTCCGTCGGTCATGCAAAACACCGTTGTGTTCTGCATAAGTGCCGAACTGCCGGTCCTTACATCCAACAGTTTTAACTGCAAACGCGGTAAACTCAAGGAGCTGCAAATGCAAAAGATGAATATGTAAGAAAGCGGCTGCAAATGCAAAAGATGAATATGTAAGAAAGCGTTTAAAAGTAATAAAGACATGATAGGTAAAATATTGCTTAGAATGTTGCACTAACGCAGCCTTCATCATAGGACTTAAAAACGCGTTTTAGTTGCACCACTATGCCAAAGTAGAAACGCACATAATAAAGTAATAGCAACTGCAATGCAAAAGGACTATGGAAAAAAATGATATCCCTGTCGCATCACATCATTTCAAACAATGTTACAGCTCTTTTACAACTAACTACAATTTTGTATTTTTGCTGCCCTTTTCCCAGTCAGCAAACTTTGAACTACGTCTTGTAGAAATGTTACTCTCATAACACAATACTTGCGAGATTACGCTTGTACTAGTAATAGTTCAAAATGTGCCAAATGCGAAAAGCGCAAAAAAGATAAAATTCTTGTTGGCTGCGAAATAATTCAAAGGAAACAAATATTCTACTACTGCTAGTAATGGAAAATGGAAATGCCGTGTGGCTAGGGCCTCCCATCGGGTAGACCGTTCGCCTGGCGCAAGTCTTTCGAGTTGACGCCACTTCAGCGACTTGCGTGTCGATGGAAATGATGATGAAAGACACACAACACCCAGTCATCGTGAGGCAAAGAAAATCCCTGGCCCCCGCCGCGAATCGAAACCGGGACTCTATGCGCGGGAAGCGAGAACGCTACCGCAAGACCACGAGCTACGGACGATTCTAGTATTAGTAATAATAATAATAATAATAAACAGCACCACATAAGACGTATCCAACACATGGCTAAGGAAAGGCAATATATATACAGTGAGACGGAAGGATTCATGATTGCAATACAGGATCAAACAATAAACACCAGATATTACAGCAAGCATATTATTAAAGATCCCAATACCACAACAGATATAAACAGACTTTGCAAACAACAAATAGAAACAGTAGATCACATCACAAGCGGATGTACAATACTAGCAAATACAGAATACCCCAGAAGACATGACAATGTAGCAAAAATAATACATCAACAGCTTGCCTTACAACATAAACTTATAAAACAACACGCTCCCACATACAAGTATGCACCACAAAATGTACTGGAGAATGATGAATACAAATTATACTGGAACAGAACCATTATAACAGATAAAACAACAACACATAACAAACCAGACGTCATACTCACCAATAAAAAGAAGAAATTAACACAACTAATCGAAATATCCATACCCAATACAACAAATATACAAAAGAAAACAGGAGAAAAAATTTAAAATATATCCAGCTGGCTGAGGAAGTCAAGGACATGTGGCATCAGGATAAAGTTGACATTATACCAATTATACTATCAACTACAGGAGTCATACCACAGAATATCCACCAGTACATCAATGCTATACAGCTACATCCAAACTTATATATACAACTACAGAAATTCGTAATTATTGATAAATTTTCAGTCACCCGAAAGTTCCTAAATGCAATATAACATATACCGTACAGTTAAAAGGAAGTGACGCTTGATCAAGGTCCGCGTCACTTTTCATTTTTGACCAGACATAACGTCTGAGAAAAGAAAGAAATAATAATGAAATCACGAGAAGTATTACGCCAGAAGAACAAGACCTATAAGTTTTCAGACTTGGAGAAATACGAACCTCTGTCGTGTCGAAGGTGTAGCTCGTCAGACTGTAGTAACACAGACGGTGGCAATGAATTTTCGTATTACCAGATCTCTGGGAACTCGCTAGAGCTTGCTGGATGAGAGTCTCAGTGAGTTCGTAGCAAACCCGTAGTGTAAGTTTGTTCTGTCGAACTTACCTGTGGTTACTCGTGAAAATATTGACTAAAATTATGAATGTACGGTATGATTGCATTCCCCGTTCTGATTTATTAATAATTTTCGATGAAGCGCCCTGTTTGTCAGAAATAATTATCTGGGACATCGAGAAATTGCTGAAACATAGATCTGAACTCTCTGCCACCGCTAACTGCACTTTCAAAATATGAAATATTTCTTTTGTGAGGAAAGAAATTAGTAACTAAGCAGCAATCACAACACTTTACATATGGTACTGTTGTTGAGAAAATATGATTATTTTCGGGAGTGAAACTAAAGCACTTATTTCATGGGAGAAAAAGTTATTGAATGTCTGTGGCATTTGATGGATCTTCTTTTATCTTGGTTATTGTTGTTTTAGATTTTGATGTACATATATTCCGATAGCCACCAAGCGATGTGTGGCGGAGGGTACAATTCGCTCCAAAGTCATATTCCCCCCCCCCCCCCACTGTTCCATTCGCGGATCGCGCGAGGGAAAAACGACTGTCTGAAGGCCTCAGTACGAGCTCTAATTTCCCTTATCTTTGAATGGTGATCATTGCGCGATTTGAAAGTTGGTAGTAATAATATATGCTCTACATCCTAGGTGAAGATCGGATTTCGGAATTTAGTGAGCTGCCCCTTCCGTTTAGGGCGCCGTCTATCTGCAAGTGTGTCCCACTTCAAATTTTCTACGGGATTTGTAACGCTCTCGCAATGGCTAAATGTACCAGTCACTAATCTTTCAGCTCTTCTTTGGACCTTCTCAATCTCTTGTATCAGACTCAACTGGTAAGGGTCCCATACAGACGAACAATACTCCAAAACTGGACGAACTAACGTATTGTATGCTATTTCCTTTGTTGAAGGAATGCACCGCTTCAGGATTCTACCAATAAACCGCAGTCTAGAGTTTGCCTTTCCCGTTACTGGTGTAATCTGATCATTCCATTTGAGATCATTACGAATAGTCACACCCAGATACTTGACAGATATTACCGCTTCCAACGACTGGGCATTTATTTTGTACTCGTACAGTAATGGGGATTTTCGCTGTGTTATACGCAGTAGGTTACACTTATTAATATTGAGAGATAACTGCCATTCATTACACCAAGCATTAATTTTCTGCAAATCCTCATTGATTTGTTCACAACTTTCGTCTGATACTACTTTCCTGTAGACTACAGTCTAATGCCACTGTCAATACCATCAACCAGATCGTTTAACTAAATCGTAAAAATCGGCGGAACTATTACGGTCGCAGGTTTGAATCCTGCCTCGGTCATGGATGTGTGTGATGTCCTTAGGTAAGTTAGGTTTAAGTAGTCCTAAGTCTAGAGGATTGATGATCTCAGATGTAAAGTCTCATAGCGCTTAGAGCCATATGAACCATTTTTGAAAGCACAAATTCTTGTTAACGCTATCAGGCCGAGAACTATTCAGGCTGCTACAAGGAAGTTCTTTCTTTGACGCCAAGAGAAGGCCTAATGCAATGTACGAAGATGACATAAAATATGCAGGACCGACAGGGATGTGTATACAATCATAATGCCTGAAAAAGTCCAGATGAGGCCATTATCCAATAGTTAATATCAAGTGAAGAAACTTTAGCGCCATATTGTAGATCCAGAGATTGTACCAAGCAAGAAGTTCACAAAAAAGACGACGATAGGTCGCCACCACACAGGTACATAGTGGTCGTGCGGTTAAAGGCGCTGCAGTCTGGAACCGCAAGACCGCTACGGTCGCAGGTTCGAATCCTGCCTCGGGCATGGATGTTTGTGATGTCCTTAGGTTAGTTAGGTTTAACTAGTTCTAAGTTCTAGGGGACTAATGACCTCAGCAGTTTAGTCCCATAGTGCTCAGAGCCAGCCACAGGTACAATCATTCGCCTGGCGTCTCTCGTTTCATTGCAGCAGCCTCCATGTTCCAGATGGCGCTCACAAACTAGGATCCCTTCCTGACTCTGCACCATGTCCTTCAGTGCATCGTATACATCTACTGTTAGCGTGCACAACCACCAACGAGGGCGCTGCCAATCGTGGACTACATTGTTCCAGCGTTGTACTGTCACACATGGAGAATGTTTCACGGAAAGACACAAAGCCAGATGTATAGTGGACATCCACACAGTTCCGAACCAGCAGTTAGTACACTCCAGTTCAGTGGCTACAGCCAGCTCAGTACACTTGTCTACAGGACTGACTTCAGACTTAGCAGTAACTATTTATGAATAGATCAACCAGGAGTATATGCAACATTACAGCCAGTCATTACAGCCAGTTACAGTGATAATTTCATAGACTGCCAAGAGACAGTTAAGTTATATAGAATCCATTGGATTAGATTTTAGAACATCGAATGCCACGTATCAAACTGCACCAATGTTAAGCTGAGCAGTGGCACTCCACTGTCTAACTTTAACAACATTGTCAGTCACATTAATATTCATACTTTAGATCATGATCTCAGTGTGGTTTATCACTTTCTAAAAGAAGAAATTTTTTTGAAAATGTTCATTTAACTGCATCTGTAGCCTGGAGAGAATTTATACCCTAGGGGCCGTAGTGGAGGCGACGGAGAATGAGGAGAAAGATGGGTTGCGGGCCATAAATGCTGTGTCCAGCAACCTGGCTGTGCAAGAGATTCTGGGAAGCAGCGCTTTGTGGATGGAACCTGTAGAGGCACTTCAAGCCGTGGCACTTCCCTTTTCCCATTTAGGGTTGGGGCAGGAGGGCACCGGTTCGCAAAATATTTTACCTGGTCCAGGCCACAGAGCCACAGACCATTGCGAAGGTGGCCAGATGGCGAAAATTGGGTGGATGACGCCATTTAAGAGAGACTGCTGTAGTTTTAGGTTTTGTCCAAACATTGAAATCGTCATGAAACTCCAAGCATTCTCATGTTAGAAGGTGGGACGATACAGACAAAGCGGCTAGTCAACGTTTTCGGTGGAGGCAGGACTGTAACTCTCCTGACGCCAGGATGTCGCCAAGATATTTTAGCGAGCTACGAAAACTTATATTTCATGGGCATGACTGTCTGAGAAGCTAAACAGCCTTCTTTCAGAAATTGGAAATGGTTGGCCTGGAATGATTAGATCTCTCAGGACACTGGTCCTGTCTAGGTAGACTTTGCCGAAACATGGTCATACTTACCATGTGAACGACGCCCCCCTAGCCTAAAATTTTCTTTTTTCAGAGAAGAGAGATCCTGAGTCGCTGATTGGATCCGCTCAGGATTTGCAAAGCAGAGGCTTGCTGCACTCAGCATGGAAACCCCGTTGCTGTGTCTGGATTGGCTTCTACGTCAAGGTAGAGGATTCAGTGAGTAGAGGATAGCTTGATTGGTTTGTACAACATGGCTTCGGATATTCTTTTCTAATTCGGCTTAGTGGAAAGTGTTTATGATCCTATGCTTCTTCGTCTTCTGGTCCTCCCCTGGTGGAGAGCTTCAGGTCCTTCCCTAGTGGGTGAGACTTGTGGTCTGAAACTTGTGGTGGACTAAGAGCCAGTGGTAGTTTCCAACTGTATGGACAGTGGAACTGCATATCCTGTCGGACATGTCGTATATCACGAGGGTGAACTTAGTCGTAGTGAGTCGGCCGCCTGACGTTTGACAATTCTAGCATGTACCGTGGTGCCTGTGAGTCAAATTTGTTTGGCCAGACCAGGAACGAGTGCATCTCACACTGAAATCTGCTGGGATTTCAGGGCTTTGTTAGGGAAGTTTTCCGCGTTCTGCAATCAGAAAGCCAGACTGTGCAGTTTGCATATTTTCGTGAGCGCGTCAGAACATCACAGCTGCCCGCAGCGCGCCGCTGCTCGGCCACAGCGTGCCGTTTTCTGCTGCCGCCTGAATCGAGGTGAAAGGGTAAAGTACTGCTGCGCTGGCGTAGGGTTGTTAAATGACTTTCACAGCTCCCTGTTTTCCGTGAACCATAGTTTGTGGCGTACTTGGTCGTAGTTGATGCCCTTTGAATAGAATTGGGCCACACAGTGGTTTCACGTTGCGCTGTAACGGGGATTACTTCAGGGGAGAATTTGCACAGTTTCCATCGCAATGAATGCTTTGCCAATCAAGCACCATTCCTTTTCTGATTTATATTTGCCATTTTTTTGTGATTTATCGCTCATTGCCAGTATAAAAGTATGAATAAAAACTTGTAATTATTTTTGTATACTTAAATACGCCGCTGTTGTCATTCATAGTCCCTCAGTTTTCACTGTTTTTATTTATTGTGGTGATACATGGATATACCAGCAATTCAAAATTCAGTCACATTAAATTAGTTAATCTGATTAATAATTTGAATTCTGAAAGCGGCCGCAGACATAACAACAAAAGTGCCATAAGGAAATTCGCTAATTTCGTACATAAAAATTAAGGGTGTGGCTCATGATTTACAGGTTATTGAGAAGATAATACTTTTCTTCATGTAAAGATAATAAGATTTAACATCATTTGGACATATATTTACGATTGAAGCAAGCGACGGCTTGCAAAGTATCATTTTTAACATACTCTTAATAAATATTATTGGTTATTTCTTATTGTGTTGCCACATTTCCGTTTCTGTGCCGCCCTTTCGGAAGTGTTTAATTAGTAAGCCTGCAATCTGCCACCTTTAAGAACTTTCCTGGTTCCGTGGATGTTTGTGCTGAATAAATAGAAGCATTCAACTGTAACATTCACAACGTAAGTAACAGCAGAAAGAAAATAAATCGCGATTTGTATTGTAACTTGTTATAGACACGAAATGATTACTGGTCATGATCTGCTGTAAGGAGAGTCGTAGTATGTAATTCTTTCTTGTTCTAATAAGAATACCTGGCATTACTCATCTCTGTTACAAACTTACAGTCGAAGTAGTTTCACAGTCCACACATGAGCTTAGGGGAGCGGATGCAGGAATGCTGCACCGCCGATCTAGGCAACGTCCTAGTGGAGGGGGTCTCTCGTTGCCCTCCTGTGACCTGCTATGGAGGATCAAAATGGTTCAAATGGCTCTGAGCACTATGGGACTTAACATCTGTGGTCATCAGTCCCCTAGAACTTAGAACTACTTAAACCTAACTAACCTAAGGACATCACACACATCCATGCCCGAGGCAGGATTCTAACCTGCGACCGTAGCAGTCTCGCTGTTTCGGAATGAGCGCCTAGAACCGCTAGACCACCGCGGCCGGCTATGGACGATCAGTTGCCTATCTGTGTCGTGTGCATGACCGTGATGAGTGCTCGTATAGTGTTGTGTTTGTGTTGCCATTGATGAAGGTAAGGGTGAGGGTTAAAGGATTAAACCGGGTGCTGGCCCATAGCCTGCTCCTTTCGGATAGCGTCCACGGGCCAGCCATTCTCAACGTCTCTATTCGACGGACCGGATCACCATCAGCAGTGCAATATGCTCACACTCCATGACACACTGAGGAGATGTCTGGATTTGATCCAGGACTTTGACTCAAAGACTCAGGAACTTCACACCTCCACCCCCTCCACCCCTTGCCGGCCAAATACTGGCCGAGAAAATTTCATTCAGCAGCTGGATTCGAACCGGCTTATCTAAGATTCGAAGCTACCGCAGAAGAGTTTGTCCGTGACCTCAGCTACATAGACGGTTTACAAATTAAATACCACCATATTAATGCTTTCGTTCTACAGCTAGGAAATGTGACTCAGTTTACCATTCATCATTTTGACTTCTTATTTAGGATCGAACATGGGCGACATTTTTTTGTTTTGTTTTAATTTACAACTGATGCACTCTGACTTCCACTCGCAGTAAATATCACAGAAAATTAGAACAACTTCATAAGGTTAACTTGACATAACAAGAATCATCGTCATTCCATCCCTCAGTGAACCCTATCACTTCCGCGAAGAGACCCCATCTCTTTCTCCCGCTAGACGTAACACGCAGACAACTTGCATTCCATCGTTGTCAAAGATCTGTCAAAAATTGTGCACCACTCACGAATGATGTACACAACCAAAAAGATAAAATTTAAATAATACGATACTGAAACTCGCACAAACTCGACGCATGAGGAATGCGATCCTCCGAAGTCTCTGGCGAGACAAATGGAAACAGTTCTCACACACTTACTGTTCGTTTCAATAGTGACATCATGCCTGTTTGAAATAAGAATGTATATCCCAGTAACATTCTGCGCAAAATGAAAGCAAACAAAAAGAAGCATAACAGTAGAAATAAGAATATAACAAAACAGCTAACATTTTCCCTTTGATAACGTGAACGCTATCGAATGTGGTTTAGATGAGATATAGGTGCAAAGTGCCTAGGGCGAGAGCCATCATTAAATGATTGCAGATGAACAGAAAACTCAAAGCCAACGTTGTCGCAGCGTTTAGTATTGTCCTGCTTTTAGTATTCGCCGCCGAGACGGTTACAAGTATGGAACATCAGAATGCGCATGTAAGGACTGCAATATGCGATATATTCCACACATTACCCTTAGACAACACCTAAGGAAACCACAACGACAAGAATTTTCTGCCTTACTGGGTTGTCGCCAAGTATAAAATGTATCCGTCTGGCGCACTGGAACAAGCTTTGCTCTGCAGTCCACCCTGAAAGTCGCATAATGCGACGTATTCCACAGCATCTGCACGACTGCAACTCTTGTGCTAATGTTCCGAGCAATTGCAGCAGACTTTTGTATTTGAAGTTTTTTAGCTACGGTGTATGGTGCGTGTTGCATTAATATGTACGATTCTACTCATGCTTCGTGCCAGAAGATCGTTAGGTTCGAAAATACTCCCCGCAATAACTTTTACACTTCTCGTAAATGAGGCTGTTATTGTTCTGGCAGACGCTTACCACTGAGTGAAGAAATGTGGCGAAAACGTTAGGAATCGTGTTATTATACTCCGTGCGTCCAACTAGTATTTCATTACAGGCTGAATTCCAAATTGAGCAGAGGCACTTAAGAAAGCGAGCCAAAACATTTCGTGCGTAATGGAGCTCTTATTAGCGTTCCAACTAGCGCGTTTCTACTGCTTCTCGCGTGAGTGTTTTCTCAGTCTCGTGGGGATGCTGCGTTTCAAAAAAAACTTCCATCTTCAGGGAACAGCGCGGAAGAGTGCGAAATGAGGGTAGTTTGTGTAACTGGTTTCTTCTGTGTCTAGCATGCTGCTGTCCATCTGTAATTATGAAAATACCTCTTATTAGGAAGGATCCTTCCCAGAATACGACCTGTGAATTTCGAGTTGCTTGAAATGGAGTTGCAGCCGGAATAGCCCCAAAGCGAAGACCTGCCGTCCCATGTTCGTTCGCCTGCACCTGAGGGCTACGTCGTTAAAGACGGAGCGCTTGGACCTGTTGCAAGGGCGTGTAGGAGGAAGTCGCCCGTGGCGTATCTGATGGAACCAAACAATCATTAGCCGGAAGATACTTATGGAAACTTCATGAGCCCTTCGTAGGTATGACAGGATGGGGATTTGAAACTGTTCCTCCGAAGTAAGAGTTTAGCGTGTCAAAGAGTGCATCACCTCGCCTGGTAAAACGACTCGTGATTATGCTTTGATTATCGTTAAGTTTAATCCTTGCGCAAGTGAACGAACTCTCTGCTGTTTGTCGATGGCTGCATTACACATGCACTCTGCACCGTAATGCCACAGGAAGTTGGCTGTCTAAACTTGTATTTCCATGATTACTCTGTAGCCGGCCGCTGTGACCGAGCAGTTCCAGGCGCTTCAGTATGGAACCGCGCGACCGCTACGGTAGCAGGTTCGAATCCTGCCTCGAGCATAGCCGTCTGTGATGTCCTTAGGTTCGTTAGGTTTAAGTAGTTCTAAGTTCTAGGGGACTGATGACCTCAGATGTTAAGACCCAAAGACCTCAGAGCCATTTGATTACTCTGTAGTTCACACTTAAGTATTTGACAGAGGGTTCGTAGAATATTTCTGTTCCACTCTCGTATAGCACTTGGGAGATACGAACACCTACATCTTTTCGAGCGACTTCTGATTTCTCTTAGTTTATTACGATTGTAACTAAAATAAGACTCACATTCGGAGACTAAAGTTGGTTATTGAAATTTCGTGAAAATATCTCGCAGCAAAGGAAAACGCCTTAATGATTGTCACACCAAATCGCTAAGCATATTAGTGACGCTCTCTGCCCTATTTCGCTATAATACAAAACGAGCTGCCCTTCTTAAAATTTTTCGGATACCTTTCTCAGTCAACCCTCGTAAGGATCCAATAGCACGCAATACTTCAAAAGAGGAAGGACAAGCGTAGTGTAGGCACTCTCTGTTGTTGAATTGTTGCATGTTTTAAGTGTTCTGCAAATAAAACACAGTATTTGAGTCACCTTCACCACAGCATTTTCCATGTGATGGTTCCAGTTTATGTAGTGTGAAATTGTGTTTCCTAAGTAATTAGTGAATGGACAATTTTTAAATTAGAGTTATTTATCGTGTAACCGAGATTTAACGGATTCTTTTTGTTTTAAGGTGGGGACCTCGCACTTTTTATTGTTTAGTGTCAACTATTAGTGTTCACACCACGTAGATATCTTGTATAAATAATTTCTCAATTCGTTTTGATCTTCCACGATTAATGGCTTTACCGTACGGTAAAAGACATCATCCGCAAACAATCTAAGATTGTCTCCCAAATCATTTATAAATAATTCGAGCAGTAAGTGTCTTTTACTACTACTTGGGGAACCCCAGATATTACCTTGTTGTGACTGACGGGAAGCAAACTAGGGAAACAGAACTGTGACATCTCTGACAGGAAATCACGAATCCAGTCTCACAATTGAGACGATACTCCAGAGGCATGCAGTTTCATTTTGAGGAAAGATGTCAAAAGTCTTCTGATAGTCTAGGAATATGAAACCGGTTTGAGATCCCCTGTTGATAGCTCTCGTTACTTCGTTGCAAACAAGGAGTAAATTGTGTTTTACTAGAAAGATACTTTTTGAATACGTATAGGCTATGCGTCAGTAGATCTTGGTCTTCGAGCTAATGTTGGGGCACAGTAAATACTGATGAGCCAGAACATAACGACAGCTGACCTAATATAGATTTAAACCAGTCCTGGCAGTAGCAGTGTCCCGTGGCGAGGAATGACTGCTAGTCAGACACATGCACAGTGCACATACTATCAGTAACTGTGCTGTCTGTGTGTAGAAAGGAGAGTTGGTTGGCTCTGAGCACTATGGGACTTAACATCTATTGTCATCAGTCCCCTAGAACTTAGAACTACGTAAACCTAACTAACCTAAGGACATCACACAACACCCAATCATCACGAGGCAGAGAAAATCCCTGACCCCGACGGAATCGAACCCGGGAACCCGGGCGCGGGGTCGGCCGAAGTGGCCGTGCGGTTAAAGGCGCTGCAGTCTGGAACCGCGAGACCGCTACGGTCGCAGGTTCGAATCCTGCCTCGGGCATGGATGTTTGTGATGTCCTTAGGTTAGTTAGGTTTAACTAGTTCTAAGTTCTAGGGGACTAATGACCTCAGCAGTTGAGTCCCATAGTGCTCAGAGCCATTTGAGCCGGGCGCGGGAAGCGAGAACGCTACCGCACGACCACGAGCTGCGGACTCTACCTGAGTTTGACTGATGTGTGACTAGGGCCTCCCGTCGGGTGGACCGTTCGCCGGGTGCAACTCTTTCGATTTGACGCCACTTCGGCGACTTGCTCGTCGATGTGGATGAAATGATGATGATTAGGACAACACAACACGCAGAACCTTAACCCAGACCCAGCCGGGAATCGAACCCGGACAGTTTGATGGCAAACTGTGATGACCCGGAGGCTCGGCACGAGCATTTCGGAAACTGCATGACTCTTCTGGTGTTCGAAGAGTGCTGTGGCGAGCGTCTTCAACACGTGTCGGAAACAACGTGAAGCCACGTCCAGACGTTGTGGGGTTGGGCGGTCGCCTGTCATTACATATGTCAGACGTCATAGGCTGTGCAGACTGGTAAAACAGTACAGGTGGCGAATTGTGGCGTAACTAACCTCAGACTTTAATGCTGGGTAGAGTACAAATGTGTCTGAACACACAGTGCACCGAAAACTCCTAAGGATGAGTCTCAGCAGTCGACGATCCATGCATGTGCCAATGTTAACATCACAGAATTGGCAACAACGACTGAAATTGGCACGTGACGTTGACGCTGTGGCAGTGTTGCAAGGTCTGATAAATACTGATACGTTCTTCATCATGCCGATGGGAGGACACGAATGGTCCTCTTCTAGGAGGACATCCCGTTGACACCCGTATTCTGGGACGGAGAAAAGCTGACGGCGGTTCCATTATGCTCTGGGGAACGTTGAAGTGGGCTTCCATGGGTCGAGTGTAGCTAGTATAAGGCACCATGACGGGTAAATTTGCAAACCACGTACACCCCTTCAAGACGATCTTTCTTCCTGACCGCAGTAGAATTTTTCAACAAGACAATGCGCCGTGTGATAAAGCTCTGAGTGCGACGAAGTGGTTCGATGAACACAGTGGAGAGTCCCAATTGATGTGCTGGCCCCCTATTCGCCAAATATGAACCCTGCCGAACACATTTGGGATGTGACTAAAAGTGGCGTCAGAGTTCATCCCACCCCTCCCCGGAATTGGAGATGTGGTGCAACTCCCTCCAGCGGTGACATACCAAGGCCTCATTGCTTCCATGCCACGATACATCGCCGCTGTTACCTGTGCTATTAGGTCGGTGTTCATAATGTTCCGGCTCATAAGTGCATGTTTCAGAACGAGTCTACAAATTTGTGTCAGTGATATGGGTCTGTAGTTCGGTGAAATATGTCAATTTCTTCTCTTGAGTATTGGTGTGACCTATGCAACTTTTCAGTCTTTAGTTACGGAATAGCTGAATACAATTGCTAAAAGTGGAGACATAGATATTTATTAGATTATTTTGTTGTTAATGTAGCGCGAATGACAACAGTGAGGCACTCTTAAATACTGAAATACTTTAATGTTATGTTAATTACCGTGGTAAATTTTTAACTCGTTTAGTTTTCGTTGCACTATGTTCCCGGAAAACTGCATCCTGTTAAATGCGTTTTTTGAGGTATGCCACAAATGTACTGAGTTCACTTAGGTAAGCGAAACTGTGGAATTTTGTTTATTTTTTTCTGTTTCATGTCACCGGGGGGAAGCGGAGGAGACCAACGCTCCACACGATGGCCGACCCATAGATGACGTCACTGGAGTCGTCTACAACGTTGGTATTTAATTCTTGTACATTGTTAAAGGAAAAAGATATCTATTCTGTTGAATGGCTGAAATAGTTTGAGACATCGTACGTCGATGAATCTGTGAACATCTGCCGAAATGTAAAGTCCTATGATGAGGTTTTTATTGAAAGTCATACATTTTATTACGGGTGAAATTTATTGTATATTACGTATGGTGGAGAGTATAGTAAATTTAACTAAGAAACTCATTACCATTTACGGCGCGCGTGAAGGCATTTTATTTGGTGAAACTCAGTACTGTAATGGAATGTAACTGGTTGTTTATTCCAAGTGGAATACTTCTTCAAATGGTTCAAATGGCTCCAAGCACTATGGGACTTAACAGCTGTGGTCATCAGTCCCCTAGAACTTAGAACTACTTAAACCTAACTAACCTAAGAACATCACACACATCCATGCCCGAGGCAGGATTCGAACCTGCGACCTTAGCAGTCGCACTGGAATACTTTTCTATTTTTTTGTATACATGGAACCACAGCTTCTTCGACTTTATTGAGGGACGTCATTTTGCTGCTTAATCTATTTAGTTTTAAAAAAATAAACTGTTCATTTTACTGATTTAGCTGTTAGCTCATTTCGACCTTGCCCAATTTTAAATTACAGGGAAGTGAAAACAGTATCAGAATTTACAGCAGCTTCAGGAACACACTGGAATAAAATATATACTACCTTGAAAATTTATGCAAATTTGTTACTAGCATCACAGTGAAATTTATCTTTATCTAGCGTCTTATATAAAGGAAGGAACATCTGATGGAGTCCTTAGTAACAGTTTCTTAAGAGCATGGTTGTATCGCGCAAGCCTGTATGTACATCGTTATTTAGCATAATTCAGTTTAAACATACAAAAATATGAATTAAGTATGATACTACTGTCAAAATACATCACAACGCACTGTCTTTGACGTACATATCACATGTAAAAAAAAAAAAAGTGACCCTTATGTTGATTTTGTCACTATTCCACCATACAAATCATTAAATCACTCAGCGTAATATTAAAAATGAAACAACACGTGGCATGGTAAACTTTTTAAAATTAAGTGGAGAGTGTGTCAAATATTTTAACAGCTCTTTTATGTCATAAAAGTTATAAAAGTGTTATACATAAAGAAACAAGCACTTGGTCCAAGAGATTAATGCTTGTGCTTAATCTAAAAGTTTAACAGAAAATCTCGTAAGAGAAAGATAATTACATTGCAGACACCCGAAACTTAAAGATGAGGCAGATTGCAGAGTGCTCAAATTTTTTATTCCGTGCGTGGGGATCAAAGAACCAGCCAAGCCGCAATAACGACCATCGCAGAATAGAAATACTAGAGCATGGCCCAGTTACATGTCATGAAATAAAGCGCACGCAGAAAAAGACTTCCCGCAGGAAAAAATTTAAGACTATTACTCTCCGATCGACTGATTTTACGGAGGCCTAAATTACCGATATAATAATCTCATAGCTCTTTAAGCAACTTTAATCAGCTATTAGAAATAGATAGTTGACGGTGTACCTCTTTATTTTAGGAAGATACGTGCAAAGTCTGTAGTTAATAGTAAACTTTGCGCAAAACAAGCACCATAAATAACACGACGTACACAGTACGGTACGACTTTTAACGACTAGAAGTTCTCAGAAGTATTGGGGTATATATCTGAGTGGTGTCTGTTCCATTGGACACGTCCAACAGGACAGCCGTCACTCGACGCGGCTGGAATGTACATGGTGGCAAGTTGCTTTGGGACCAAACTGCTGAGGTCATCGGTCCCTAGACTTATACACTACCTACTCTAACTTACGCTTAGGACAACATACACACCCATGTCGCCGGCCGAAGTGGCCGTGCGGTTAAAGGCGCTGCAGTCTGGAACTGCAAGACCGCTACGGTCGCAGGTTCGAATCCTGCCTCGGGCATGGATGTTTGTGATGTCCTTAGGTTAGTTAGGTTTAACTAGTTCTAAGTTCTAGGGGACTAATGACCTCAGCCGTTGAGTCCCATAGTGCTCAGAGCCATTTGAACCACACCCATGTCCGAGGGAGGACTCGAATCTCCGACGGGGGGAGCCGAGTGAACCGTGGCAAGGCGCCTGAGACCGCGAGACTTACCTCGCGCAGCGGTACATACATGTAAACGTAAAATGTAGGAAGGGGAAGCAACGAGAAAGGATAGGTGGGAAGTCGTGATGGCTAGCTGCATAGGGCATTCTGATAACGCAATGGTAAAAGTTGAAAATTTGTACCCGACCAGGACTTGAGCCTGCATGTACCGCTTCTCTGTGGGAATCAGGATACGCGAGTAGTGAGTATAACAGACGAGGGACGCTCCATTGCAAGGTGCGGTAAGTTGGAACTTTGGGTCGTTCAGCGATTGTGTCTGGATGGTTGAAACGATTAAGGCAAACGCTCATGAGAAGCGGATATTTCATGTCTACGAAGAAGTTCTCACCTCTTATTAGCTTAATGGCACGAGAGCCTAGGAAGAATATGTGATAGTGGGTGGTGATGATGATGTTTGGTTTGTGGGGCGCTCGACTGCACGGTCATTAGCACCCGTACAAAGTTCCAACTTTTACACAGTCCAGTCTAGCCACTGTCACAAATGATGATGATGTTGACGATGAAATGATGAGAACAACACAAACACTCAGTCCGCGGGGAGAGAAAATCCCCAACCCTGCAGGGAATCGAACCCAGGACTCCGTGATCCAGAGGCAGCAACGCCAGCCACTAGACCACGAGCTGCGGACTGTGATAGTGGGTGAAGAATACAGGTCACCGATATAGCTAAGCTGTCAGGCGACGGGAAAAGTCTCTGAATAATGACCACTCCGAACTGGTTCATTGAACACGACGAGACATGGCTTCGAAATGCATTACTCTCTCCTGTTTATTGCTAATGCACCGCAGCGGGACCAGACGGTGAACCAGAACGCTGCTCTACCGTATCTCATTGGACCGTAGCGTTCTCTGTACCGCCAGTCGTGATCACGTGATCCTGTTATACGTATGCACTGAGAAAGTGCGCGACGATGTTTCGTGTTACACAGTGCTATTTCACATTATTTATAAATATCTAAAGGCATTTCAAATTTTATTCTTTGTCAGGTATCCACTACATTTACCAGTTACTTGTGCATGGAATCTGGCGTTTTGCCGCGCGGCGTTTAGGACACGTCCATGCTGCAGCAAAGTCCTCTAGTGGCGAGGATTCTAGCGACCTGCGATTGAGGACAGCAAGCTACACGTTAGAAGACGATGTGCGAACCCTTGTAAAAATAGTACTGGACTGTGGCGTGGTTTATGTTCCGCGAAAAACTGCGTAGAGCCAGTGCTAACTCCCATGTTAAGCTTACAATGAACAGGCTAAAAACAGAAAGATGAAACTTCCTGGCAGATTAAAACTGTGTGCCGCACCGAGACTCGAACTCGAGACCTTTGCCTTTCGCGGGCAAGTGCTCTACGAACTGAGCTACCCAAGCACGACTCGCGGCCCGTTCTCACAGTTTTCATTCCGCTGTGAGGACGAGGCGCGAGCCGTGCTTGGGTAGCTCAGTTGGTACGCCGGCACGGCAGCTCAGCTTGTTCGGTCAGAGGGTTAGCACCCCTCTGTAATTAAAAAAAACTGAGTGAATGGCTCAATAATGAACTTCAACGGGCGTCAGGGGACGTCCGCCACGAACGATTGCAACGAACTATAACGAACAAAATGAGATTTTTAAAAAAAAGTTGGTAGAACGCTTGCCCGCGAAAGGCCAAGGTCCCGAGTTCGAGTCTCGGTCCGGCACACAGTTTCAATCTGCCTGGAAGTTTCATATTAGCGCACACTCCACCGCAGAGTGAAAATCTCATTCTGGACACAGAATGATGAGTTTGGAAAAAGAATATCTGTGCCATCAGCTGCACAATTTTATTTTATCGTCTACCGGTTTCGGTTGCTACGATCATCTTTACGGAGGTAAAGGTACAAAGAAACAACTGTAAGGCACAAAGAAACAACTATGGAATATTTGTGCCTTCAGCTGTACTATTTTATTTTATCCTCTACCGGTTTCGGTTGCTACGATCATCTTTACGGAGGTAAAGGTACAAAGAAACAACTGTAAGGTACAAAGAAACAACTATGGAACATACACAAGCATCATGCAAATGGAGAAATTAATAAAGCTCATTTTTAAACCACAATACTTACACATTGTACATCAATGGATCAACCATACATTTCCGTGATGGATGAGCCATATAAATATAGAACATATACAGCTTTCATAATAGTCTGTCTTAACACAGTTCATACAAACACACTGTGCTTTGGCACAGTTACAGTAATTCACATTTGGTGATAAACTCAAGGCTTAATAGTTAACACATCTTTCCGTTTGACTGATGAAGTCTTCCATTTTTAACGTATGCGACCATGCAGACTCAGCCTACAGTAATTCCATGGGAACATCTTGATCACTAAAAACTTTATTCATGATGTGTTTAGAGTAACCACCATCAGTTATCTGTGTCGAAATTTACACAAAAGACAAATTAGAAAAGCTGATGTATAATAATTACATTGCCAATGCAATATCAGTATTGCAAGTACTTGTACTTACAATGTGCTTTCATTCCTGATGTTCCATTGGCCTTGTAATTATTACGTATCAACTTTTCTAATATTCTTTTGCACAAATTTTGCTACAGTTGTCTTATGATAATTAATCGAAATCCGTGCGTGATAAATGAAGTTTTTAGCGATCAAGACGATTACATGGAATTACTACATACCAACTGACACATTATAACTGTGAAAGGTACAAATATTATGTGATCGTGAAGGAGATCAAGTTGAAACACATGTACGGAATGAGTGCTTACAAGATTACTATTGTTCTTTGATCTAGACAAAGATTACAGTAACAGAAATACAGAAATAATGTGGCGTTCTTTCCCTGAACAACAACATAGTATTAGGAACTCTGCCGATAGGTTGGTTGGTTGTTTCGGGGAAGGAGACCAGCGAGGTCATCGGTCTCATCGGATTAGGGAAGGACGGGGAAGGAAGTCGGCCGTGCCCTTTGAAAGGAACCATCCCGGCATTTGCCTGGAGCGATTTTAGGGAAATCACGGAAAACCTAAATCAGGATGGCCGGACGCGGGATTGAACCGTCGTCCTCCCGAATGCGAGTCCAGTGTCTAATCACTGCGCCACCTCGCTCGGTGAACTCTGCCGATAGGTAAAATCTCAATTCATGTATGGCCAAATCATGGCGTCAGGTTTGCCACGTAAATAGACATTTATCATTTGTAGTCTAGGGGGACAAATTATTTAAAATATAGATCATAGTGTACTTGGGATTACTGTATGGCTAGATTTTGTGTAACTTGTCGCCTATATTCTAGGTTTCACACGTATGCCATCTGATTATTGGGAATTAAGTTTGTTAATTTAACGATAAAAGGAAGCGTCTACATTCCTTGGCCTTACATTTATTTGTGGACTTTTACTGAAACATTTTACTAAACAATACATAAACTGCATCTGTTACCTTCAGTGCCTCATATGTAAACTAGTACCCACATCTAGATAGATATGTCCATAAGTATGACGACATGTCTACATGTGCTAAATGGAGATCGTTCTGAAGAGTTTTTACTGTCATATAACGGTTTCTACAAGGACCAAATAGTAATTTAACGAAATTTTGTTGTGACTTTAACACAATTATGAGGTTGAACGTTTTGAACGGTTGGTTTCTACGCCTGACTTAAAACTCTTTCATATTTTTAATGCCTTTTCCGTTCTACATACATAATAACTTCATCTGCAGTTTCCACCTAGTGTAATAGTTTTTAATGTTCTACTCCAATATAATCCTTTGAATTCACTTCCTTAACATTGGTTAGGGCAGATAAATGCCTTCTTTTCAATTTTCATAATTCTAAACTCGATATAGCACATTATAACAGGTTATATATTTATGATGTTGTTCAGACAAAGGACGTCATATTATTTCTATATTTCTGTTGCTGCTATCTTTGGCTCGACAAAAGAACATTTGTAAACTTTTAGGCATTCATTGCGTGTATGTGTTTCAACCTGACCTCTTTGACGATCACGTAGCACTTGTACCTTTTGTAAGTATGCTGTTTAGGTTTTTATGTTAGTAACGCGACGTAGTGCTCTGTATGAAAATAACTGACTGCGCTGTGTGCAATCTGTGGCTGGTTGGACTCATTGTTGGAATATTCGGTTATGTAGTGTTGGGCTGTTGGATGTGAACAGCGCGTAGCGTTGGGCAGTTAGAGGTGAGCCGCCAGCAGTGGTGGATGTGGGGAGAGAGATGTCAGAGTTTTGAGAGATGACTATGAGCTGACGATCTGGCCGTGTATCTGTGAGAAAAACGAAATTTGTAAGACTGGTTGTCATGAACTGATATGTATATATAATGACTTTTGAACACTATTAAGATAAATACATTGTTTCATCTCTATCAAAATCTTTCATTTGATAACTATGCCTATGAGTAGTTAGTGCCTTCGATGGTTAGAATCTTTTATTTAGTTGGCAGCACTGGCGCTCGCTGTATTGCAGTAGTTCGAGTGACGAGGATTTTTGTGAGGTAAGTGATTCATGAAAAGTATAGGTTATTGTTAATCAGGGCCATTCTTTTGTAGGGATTATTGAAAGTCTGGTTGCGTTGCGCTAAAAATATTGTGTGTCAGTTTAGTGGCGATCAGAATAAGTAAACAGAGAACTGTTTGAGTACGTTCAGTTTTGCTCAGCTGTTTCAAAGTCAAATAACGTAACGGTTGTTCCAGCACTGTCATTCTTTACATACAAAGTTGAAGTTTCACTTTGAGTTATAATGTGTCATTTATTACGTGTGGGGCTATCACCAAATGTGCACTGCTATAATTCTGGCAATGCACTGTGTGTTTTTATGGACTGTGTTAAGACGGACTATTATGAAAACTGTATATATTCTACACTTACGTGGCTCATATAAGACGGAAATGTATGGTTGATCCTTTGATGTACAATGTGGAAGTATCGTGTTTGGAAAATGAACCTTATTAATTTCTCTATTTGCCATGATGCTTGCGTATATTCCATAGTCTTTTCCTTGTATCTTATAGTTTTCTCTCTACACTTAAATCGCTCATATAAGACGGACATGAATGGTTGATCCATTGATGTACAATGTGCAAGTACAGTCTTTAGAAAATGACTCATTAATTTCTCCATTTGCCACGATGCTTATGTATATTCTAGAGTCTTTTCCTTGTATCTTGCAGTTTTCTCCTTGAAGATCACTGCAACATGTGGAGAATAGACATAAAATTATACAGCTGATGGCAAAAATACGCTTTTTCCAAATTATCTGACAGCTGTTGACAATCACCTACGAAAAGCTCTAGCATGATTAGTGTTTTCCAACATAGAACATTCAAAGTGATTAAAATCTAGTGTGCTAAAAGAGCCTTCAAAAGCTTCGTGTCTCCATTAGTTGTAGTAGCAATAAAAAAGTTCCATTAATTTTTCCCAACAGTGTTGACGTCCTGATCTACTTTGCTGTTTCTGATAAGTGCTCGTTAAGTTGCGGAAGTGCGGCTGCGGATTTAGATCTTGTTTAGATAATATAAAGAAAGGGGCAAACAGTATTACTCGGGAGACGTTGGCTGCGACGATGACGATAGCTGACTGTGCGTGAGGTGAGTAGTAAGGACGTAGTCGGGGTTGAATAAGCACGTTTCAGGTCTCCACCTTTGACCGTACAAGGAGAAACATCTGTGCAACGGAAATTCCGTCTGTGACAGCCGCAATGAGCGCGGAATCCTTAAGCAAAAACCTGACCCCCCAGGCCTAGCTGGCTCTTCTACATGAAACGACGCAGCCACGTCTCCGATATTTACGTGATGCGGCGAACTGACGGAACCCGCCGGGCCGTCAGTACGTGACGAGACAATGGAACGTGAGGTGGGCGGTAGCCGGCTGCCCGCCTGACGCGGCCGTGATTTATGTGTACGGCGGCGATCCGCTACCGTGCACGCAGTCCAGCCTCAGTCAAGGTTACCGTTCGGACGGCGGCGTGGAGCGGCGTCTGCTGCAAAGTGGAATGCAAACCAAACTAGACAAAATTCGTAGCCGTTCTCACGTCCACCTCTGCATCCAGTAGGTATCTACTACTACATCTACCGGGTGATCAAAAAGTCAGTATAAATTTGAAAACTTAATAAACCACGGAATAATGTAGACAGAGAGGTAAAAATTGACACACATGCTTCAAATGACATAGGGTTTTATTAGAAACAAAAAAAAACAAAGTTCACAAAATGTCCGACAGATGGCGCTGGACAGCAAAACGTCAGTGGCTGCGCATGGCAGTCGTGTATAAAAGGAGCTGTAATGAGAGAGAGAATCAGATGCACCAGCAATAGCAGCATGTTGTCGTTACCTGAAAGCTTTTAGTGAAGCTGTATTATCATAATGGGGAATGTGCTAGTTCAGCGTTACGATCCCATGGCCATAGGAAGGGGATTCGAACGGGTAAAGATCCGTTGACAAATGCAGCTGCGGTGAGAATGATTTCGAAGTTAGAAGCCACGGGTTGTTTAGACGATAGACCCCGTAGTGGCCGACCGAGCACAAGGCGTAATGCTGCTGAGACAGTTCAGGAAGAAATGGAGACCGTAGCGGGTTCGTCTATGCACGGGGAAGTCAGCGCTCGTGCAGTCGCAAGTCGCACCGGCATTCCATACACTACTGTTTGGTTGGCACTTAGGCGTACCGTCAGACGCTATCCGTACAAAATCCATCGGCATCATGAACTGTTACCTGGCGATTTAGTGAAGCGGAGGGCATTTGCGGTGTGGGCGTTTCAAAGGATGGCGGAAGATGACGATTGGTTGAGTAACGTGTTGTGGACCGACGAAGCTCATTTCACGCTCCGAGGGTCTGTCAACGCCCACAACTGCAGAATTTGGGCTACCGAAAATCCTAGAACTGTCGTGGAAACTCCATTGTACGACGATAAAATCACGGTATGGGTTGGATTTACCACATCTACCGTTATCGGGCCTTTTTTTCTAGGAGGAAATGCGTGATTCTGGTTTTGTAACTGCTACCGTGACGGGTGAGAGGTACGCCGATGTTACAGCATCGCATCATCCCCAGCCTGGCTGGTAAACACCTGCTGGAACGTACGATGTTTATGCAGGATGGCGCCCCACCCCATATTGCTAGACGCGTGAAAGATCTCTTGCGCGCGGCGTTTGGTGATGATCGTATGCTTTGCCGTCACTTTCGTCATGCTTGGCCTCCCAGGTCACCAGACCTCAGTCCGTGCGATTATTGGCTTTGGGGTTACCTGAAGTCGCAAGTGTATCGTGATCGACCGACATCTCTAGGGATGATGAAAGACAACATCCGACGCCAATGCCTCACCATAACTCCGGAGATGCTTCACAGTGCTGTTCAGAACATTATTGGTCGACTACAGCTATTACTGAGGAATGATGGTGGACATAGAGAGCATTTCCTGTAAAGAACATCATCTTTGCTTTGTCTTACTTTGTTATGCTAATTATTGCTGTTCTGATCAGATGAAACGCCATTTGTCGGATATTTCCTGAATTTTTGTATTTTTTTGGTTGTAATAAAACCCCATGTCATTCCAAGCATGCGTGTCGATTTGTACCCCTCTATCTACATTATTCCGTGATTTATTCAGTTTTCAAATTTATACTGACTTTTTGATCGCCCGGTACATCTACATAGATACTCCACAAGCCATAGCACGGCGCGTGGCGGAGAGTACTCACTACCACCATTAGTCATTTCCTTTCCTGTTCCACTCGCAAACAGAGCGAGGGGAAAACGACTGTCTGTATGCCTCCGTATGAGCCTGAATTTCTCCTATTTTAGCTTCGTGGCCCTTGCGCGCAATGTATGCTGGTGGCAGCAGAATCTTTCGGTAATCAGCTTCAAATCCCGGCTCTCTAAATTTTCTCAACAGTGTTTCTCGAAAACAACGTTGCCTTCCCTCCACGGATTCCCACTGAGTTTCCGAAGCATGTCCGTAACGCTACGTGTTGTTCGAAACTATCGGTAACAAATCAAGCAGCCCCTGTCTTAACTGCTTCGATCTCTTCCTTCAATCGAACCTGGTGTGGATACCAAATACTAGAGCAGTACTCAGGAATCGGTCCCACCAGCGTCCTATACGCAGTCTCCTATACAAGTGAACCACTCTTTCTCAAAATTCTCCAAATAAACCGAAGTCGACCATTCCCCTTCCCTATGGCAGTTATCACATGCTCGCTTCACCTCTTATCTCTTTGCAACGTTACTCCCAGATATTTAAACGACGTGACTGTGTCTTGCAGGACACTAATAATTCTGTATCCGAACATTACAGGTTCATATTCCTACTCACATATATCAAATTATGTTTTTCCACTTTTAGGGCTAGCTGACATTCATCAAACTAATTGGAAATTTTGTCTAAGTCGTCTCGTATCTTCCTACAGTCACTCAGCTTTCACACCTTACCATACACCACGGCAGCTTTGTCCGCCAAATCATTTTTGCATATAGAGAACAACAGTGGTCCTATCACGCTTCCCTGGGGCATTCCTGACGATACCCTCGTCTCTGATGAAGAATCGCCGTCGAGGACAACATAGCTTTCAGTCCGCGTACTTTTTGGTTTATGGATGTGTAGGTCACGGCATCCAGTGTTAAGGAACACAGTGAGTGTTAATTATTTTACCATTAACTTAACCGTGTTATGATAGTTGCGATCTGTGGCTATAGACAGGCTACCTTTAAAAATAAATTACAACAACAAACCACTTCCTATGGCAACAGTCGTTTCGTATTTTCACCCGTCTTCAATTAGCGTTCTGCAGTCACATATTCATAATCATAGTACTTAGTACGACTGTTATCAATGCTACAGCTCCCGTGTGAAAAATAACAATTACTTTACTTATCATCTCTTTCGCCAATGGTCCTGCCACAAACACCGTTTCACATCAGATCACCGCAGTTCACTGCTTAGGTTAAAATCAACAGTCGAGATCAGAATCGCATTTGTTTATTGACCGGTTTCCAGCCATCCTCAGAATTTTTGGGACCCCGATGGCTGGTGCTGTTGTCTGCTCGGTTTTTCACGTGATACCACGATCCTACACTGTCCACTACTGGCGCAGATGTGAACGGGTTACAATGTGTCTGTTGCACAATACGGCAGTACTACCTTGTGGTGGTCAGATGTAGCTGACAGTGTACGATCGTGGTGACAAGTGAAAACAAAGGAGCTGCCAGCACCAGCCATAGGGGACCCAAAAACTGTTAGGATGGCTTCATCAATAGCCGAAACGGGTCAATAAATAAATGTTATCGCGATCTCGACTGTTCATTTCAGCCTAAGTTTAACACCAGATCCCTGCGCCCCACAGGCAATGTTGTCTGAATTCATGAAGTTAAGGGCTTTTCGGCTTGGCTAACACTTGGATGGGTAACCGTCCGTTTCTGCTGAGCGCTGCTGGCAAGCGGGGTGTACTCTGCCGTTGTGAGGCCAGTTAAGGAGCTACTTGATCCATAAGTAGTGGATCCGGTCAGGAAAACTGACCACGGCCGGGAGCGGTGAATTGACCACTTGCCCCTCCATATCCGCATCAAGTGACGCATATCGGCCTAGGATGACACGGCGGTCGGTCGGAACCGTTGGGCCTTCCGATGTCTGTTCGGGCAGACATGTTACATTTTTCGACTTCGGTTTTGCATACATACACGCACTTTCATATATGTAACTAGGTTCTCGTCGAGGCCGTGAATGCACAAGGGATGTCGAACGGCCGCCGTGTCATCCTCTGCCTTGCTGCGTCATGCGGATGGGGTATGGACAGTCATGTGGTCAGCGCACGGCTCTCCCGGCCGTTTTGCCGGCTTTCCAAGGCGTGGAGCCACAACTACTCGGTCAAGTAGCTCCTCAGTGGACATCACGAGGCTGGGTGCAGCAGTGCCAGTGCTCATACAGAAGAAAAATCCCTATTTGTGCCGGGAGTAGAAGCCGGAACTTCAGCATGGCAGCCATCTTCGCTGGCCGCGCTGCTACGGAGGTAGACACTTTTATATTTACACTAACGTAATAGGTAAGCTCAGCATACATTATTACAAATTTTGTGTATGTTTGCACACAAGTAATTGTTGGAACAAATGCAGCTGCCAACCACATTATATACGGCTGATTTATTTCTAACATCAACGCATGTTTCGGGCATTTGCCCATCTTCAGTAGGCGTTGTATTACATTTATATATCCAACAACACAGCGTTTTTCCCCGCCATGTTAGCTGAGAGCACTAATGCGCTGCTTGCTGGACTCGGATAGGCGGGCCTGTCCCAGATCGAATCCGCCCAGTGTGCCAGGTAGCCTGGATGTGGTTTTTAGGCGGTTTTCCACATCCCACTAGGTGAATACTGGACTGGTCCCCACATCCCGCATCAGTTACACGACTCGCAGACATCTTAAACAAGCTCACACAATTTCAGGGTTTCCACTAGGAGCAAGACAGCTGGCGCACATTTATTCCATCCTAGGGAGGGGGGGGGGGGGGGGGGGGACGGGGTTGCGGCAGGAAGGGCATCCGGCCACTCCTTTAAATTAACCATGCCAGATCCAATTGTAACAATGCCGATCCTGCGAAAACTGCGGTACTAAGGCACAAGCGAAAGTAAAAAGAATTCAATAATACAACGTTTTTGTCGACTGCATCATGAACACCGCTGCTACAGTGTTTAGAATAAAAAGTAGCTGCAGTGTTCAAAATGCAGTTAGCAAAAAGGTTGTGTTATTGAAGCTACAAACATATTTGACCTATTGCCGGTAGGTAAAAGCCCAAAACACGGCATCAATACAGCTGTGTCTAAGTAGAACCTATTCTTATACATTAGTGTAACATTTAAGATGAAACTGCATTTGGCTAGGTCAAGGTCTGATAGTCAAGTGGACTACATGTGAAAGAATTTAACATCACGACTTTGTTGTCAAAGATGTAAAAACTTACACAAAAAGAAACAAGCACTTCATCGAGACATTACTGTAAACGCTTAATCTAAAAATCGACAGAAAATCTCTTAAGTAAAACATAATAATTTGCGAGACATGTGACCCTTAGAAATGAGAAAGGATGCAGTTAATAAGTAACTGTGTTCCTTCAATTAATTCACGCCACAACCACAAAACTCAAATACCTTTATCACGGATAAAATAAATGACAGAACAAATATCCGAACATACGCGTACATTGTAATTTAACTTAAGATATAATTCTGGAGCTAGAAAAACGCTTGACGCATGGTAAATGCTGTGTTGCTATACCGTGCCTGTACATACTATAACATCACGAGCAGTGGGAGTTTTATTTGTGATATTTGCTACAGAGAGCTTATTTGGTTACCCGAACACGTGGTTGATACGCTATTGTTGGTGGTCGGTGAAAGAGCAGTGGGGATCGCGGACGTGGGGGATCGCGGACATGGTGGATAGAGAGTATGATTTATGAGGTGCTTTCTGGTATGACGGGTTATTTCAATAAGGTAACAAGGGCAAAGTTTTTTACTTGCTGCGAGTGCTAAGCTAAACGCAAGCGCGTTAACATACATCCTGCAAACTATTATGATCACGTAAATACCAAATTGCAATCAATAATATCTGTCTGGATTTGAAGAATTAGAACGGTGATCATTTCTATGTTTTTTTACATAACCCATCAGTTGCATTTTCTAACAGCACACAGATTTAATACGCAACAGTTGACAATTGTAGTTTTGATTGTTCATGAAGTAGTTTAGTACATCACAGGTAGTTACTCTTTACATTCAATTATTGTTGATTTAAACACTGTCAAGTTCAGTTTCGAGTAATTAAATACCAGATATTTGCAATGAGTATGTTGCGCCACCAGTTGTCAAATGAATGATATTTGTAGCACTACATATTTCGGGACTACGCTATCCCATTATTGCCAGTTGTAATATTCTCGGTACCGATGCGTGAGACAGTTGCATGATTCCTCACTACAGACAAAATATATTTTTGGTGAAATTTACACAGTTAATGTTTATATTCGAAATTAGCAAAGTTATGGAACTTTTAGGTCACGGCATACATGAAGTTACGCCACATAGAGGGTCACGCAGATAGAAATGTCAGCACCAAAAAACTTAGAATATTATGTACTGAGTGTGTGTGTGTGTTTCTGTACATAATGGCGGCTACTGTGAAGATTCTGATACGGTTTTCACAAAGAGGCCGACTGATTCACGTGACACATTTGTGGGTCAGGAAACGTGACTGAATGTCAGCCTGGCGCCAGTCACTGCTGGCTTCCTAAAAGACCTGCGAAGCAGGGCGTATCAGATATTAGGCGGACTGGGATGTAAAGTCGTGTTTCTATATTCGATACAAACAGGTAAACTGTTAACAATCAGTTAATCAGTGATGTAACCATCCTCTTTATCAACAATCCTTGTCATCTAGTGTGCGAATTTTCAGTGACTGATCGATAAGAGTCAATTGGGTTTTGAGCAAATTTTTCATCTCCAGTCAACACAAACCGCTTCTGTATTGTGCCAATGAAGCAATAAAATGCATCTGACGGATTGGTTAGCTCTTTTTGTCTTTACTAATCTGCTGAAAATGTTCTTGGATGGTCGACCTATGTTCATTAAGATTGTTCGACGGTTCCTCGATTGTCTAAGAGGGATTTGCTTCCGCTCCTGCCCGTAACACCTAATTGTCTAAAGTTGTTGGTCTTTGCAAGCGATATAACTTGGAAAGATCAAAATTACTGGATATATTGTTAGGAAACCGCCTTTGTCATTTACGAGTGTGAATCCGGATGGATAAACATAGAAAGTTTTTTGGAAGCAACTGTCGCGTTACTACCGTTGGGAAACTAAAAAAGGGATAAGTTGACGGATATGGATCTCGTCTGGTATTTAGCTGGCCATTTCACCACAAACTGTAAAAAAATGAATAAGAGATGAAGAACATAAAATATTTACGAGTAGACAAACTACTCTAATCTTAAAATGTCTTTGGCGCGACACTGAAGTGACGAACGAACATCGACACCCGCAGAAACGACATTACTTTCTGGTCCTTTAACATTAAGCTGATAAGAATAGATTTTTGGTATTGAGTTAATTTTTAAAGGATGTGGAGGGAAAAGCTTACATAGGTAATGAAGTTTGCGCGAGACAGGCTCGTCTTCTGAAAACTTTCCTCGCATGGGCTGCTTAAATCGTTTAAGTTCTATGCTGCAGCATTCAAAATGCGGTCGGCCTAAGCATAATAATAATGAATTCAGAAATTTATGGCACCAATTGAAGATGGGTGAAAATAAAGCTAGTTGCTGTATTTTTTTCACGTTATTAACTGTTGTACTCTATGCGGAGTAATTGTTGCGATGTGAAAAGCAACAGACATCGAATCATTTACGCATAATTTGCAGCGCTCTGTCTGCGAAGGCAAGGATCTAGGTGAATCTGTAAAAGGACCTTCGCCAATATTTTTCTTTTCAGTCGTTCACCGCCCCCTTTCCCGCGGAACAACATTGTACAAATATGGGTCAGACACGATGCAGCTCTCTTATTATTGTTATACAATACCGGAATTCCTTCAAAATCTTGCACGAAAAATCCAGGACTGGAAAAAGTCAGGACATGGTATACAATTTGGCTCATTCATTGATACTATATTATTCTGCCAAATTCTCGCATAACACAATTCTTAACTATTTATGGTTAAGAAAAAGATTACAAATATGTTACAGTTTAACGTCTTGTGGGAAGTTTATATTTTTAAAAGAAGCAAACATTTTAATAACATTTTTGCTTCCAAACTTTTAAGTCTTGTTTATTGACATGGAATGTTTTTATCGTATTGGGTTCTTGAGTGGTATGATTTGTGGTTTCCTATTGTCAGTTGCAGGGTTACATGTGTCTTAGGTTATTTTAAGTTGCTGCGTAGGGGAGGAAATTTTCTGTCCTAAGCAATAATGTTATTTTGTTAGCAAGATGGTAGTATTTACAGAAAAAGACTCTTGCAGATACTGGAATACCAGAACACCCGAACATGGCGCCACAGAATTCGAAATGTATTTACCCATACTTTAGAATAAAACTGAATACTTCGTGAATATGAAACCATACCAGACGCTAAACTCGGATTTCCTGTATTTCGTGAGCAATCCTTAAAAATTACGTTATCTGAGTGCGTACAGAACCGACTCATTGATTGATATTGTTTCTTCTCAAATTACTTCCGAAGAAACATATGGACTGGAGGTGTACTCAGAGAGCATAATGAGTGGTAAGGCAACTGCTCTCGATAATGTGATATCACGGTTTCATTTCCAGTCTGCCCAAGTTTTCATTAGGCAGTCATGACATAATGATTGCATGGAGTCCAGCATACCTGAACGTAATTTCATTGGTATCACTTTTCGGCACAGAATCTTCAGTAGTTCAATCCTTATTACCTTCAATCATTTCATGTTGGTGACTCCATTAAAACTGAGATATTTTTGCGAATAAAGGCCGAATGTGTTCTTAGATTCATTTGAAGCACAACACTCACGATTATTTGAAACACTACGGATAATATTCAATGTTTTGGTCACGTTCGGTAAAATGATTTTTTATTTGATCATGAAGCGTCTTTCAGCTTCTTAAGCCATCGTCGGACGCCAAATAATTAATAATATAATAAGAAATCAAATAAACAATATTTTGCTGAACATCATGTGTTTCCTGTTTAGTATTTCAGTCATGTTCAGCCGAGCACCGACTGAAATTTGAGTTAACATAGTAATGGATAAGATCTAAAGAATTTGAAAACCCCAGTGCCGTTCGATACTTTGAAGCCTCCAATGCGTTGCCAGCAGGTTAATGATTATCTCACGATGCACATGTCTGCCGAGCGAAACCGGTTACAAGGAACCAAACTATGTGCGGCCTGAGGCTGTTAAATATGATTATTAAAGAAACTTGATTCAAACGGACTGCTGCTGCCAACCCAATGTTCCTACATTCCTGACTGTTTTAGAATTGTTTTTCTAGTTTGTGGAAACTACTTCATAGTCTCAGTATACAGGGTAGTGCATTGATAGTGAACGGGCCAAATATCTCACGAAATAAGCGTCAAACGAAAAAACTACAAAGAACGCAACTTGTCTAGGGGGAAACCAGATGGCGCTATGGTTGGCCCGCTAGATGGCGCTACCATAGGCCGAACGGATATCAACTGCGTTTTTTTAAATAGGAAACCCCATTTTTATTGCATATTCGTGTAGTACGTAAAGAAATATGAATGTTTTAGTCGGACCACTTTCTTCGCTTTGTGATAGATGGCGCTGTAATAGTCGCAAACATATGGCTCACAATTTTAGACGAGCAGTTGGTAACAGGTAGGTTTTTTAAATTAAAATACAGAACGTAGGTACGTTTGAACATTTTATTTCGGTTGTTCCAATGTGATACATGTACCTTAGTGAACTTATCATTTCTGAGAACGCATGTTGTTACAGCGTAATTACCTGTAAATACCACATTAATGCAATAAATGCTCAAAATGATGTCCGTCAACCTCAATGCATTCGGCAACACGTGTAACGATATTCCTCTCAACAGCGAGTAGATCGCTTTCCGTAATGTTCGCACATGCATTGACAATGCGCTGACGCATGTTGTCGGGCGTTGTCGGTGGATCACGATAGCAAATATCCTTCAACTTTCCCCACAGAAGGAAATCCGGGGACGTCAGACCCGATGAAACTGCGAGCCATGATATGGTGCTTCGACGACCAATCCACCTGTCATGAAATATGCTATTCAATACCGCTTCAACCGCACGCGAGCTATGTGCCGGACATCCATCATGTTCGAAGTAAATCGCTATTCTGTCATGCAGTGAAATATCGTGTAGTAACATCGCTAGAACATTACGTAGGAAATCAGTATACATTGCACCATTTAGATTGCCATCGATAAATTGGGGCCTGCCAGAGTGGCCGTGCGGTTCTGGGCGCTACAGTCTGGAGCCGAGCGACCGCTACGGTCGCAGGTTCGAATCCTGCCTCGGGCATGGATGTGTGTGATGTGCTTAGGTTAGTTAGGTTTAATTAGTTCTAAGTTCTAGGCGACTGATGACCTCAGAAGTTAAGTCGCATAGTGCTCAGAGCCATTTGAACCATTTGATAAAATGGGGGCCAATTCTCCTTCCACCCATAATGTCGCACCATACATTAACCCGCCAAAGACGCTGATGCTCCACTTGTCGCAGCCATCGTGAATTTTCCGTTGCCCAATACTGCATATTATGCTGCTTTACGTTACCACTGTTGGTGAATGACGCTTCGTCGCTAAATAGAATGCGTGCAAAAAGTCTGTCATAGTACCGTAATTTCTCCAGTGCCCAGTGGCAGAACCGTACACGACGTTCAAAGTCGTTGCCATGCAATTCCTGGTGCATAGAAATATGGTACGGGTGCAATCGATGTTTGATGTAGCATTCTCAAAACCAACGTTTTTGAGATTCCCGATTCTCGCGCAATGCGGATTAACCGCGACAGCGGCTAAAACACTTACTTGGGCATCATCATTTGTTGCAGGTCATGGTTGACGTTTCACATGTGGCTGAACACTTCCTGTTTCCTTAAATAACGCATCTATCCGGAGAATGGTCCGGGCACTTGGATGATGTTGTCCAGGATACCGTGCAGCATACATAGCACACACCCCTTGGGCATTTTGATCACAATAGCCGTACATCAACACGATATCGACCTTTTCCGCAATTTGTAAACGGTCCATTTTAACGCGGGTTATGTATCACGAAGCAAATACCGTCCGCACTGGCGGAATGTTACGTGATACCACGTACTTATACGTTTGTGACTATTATAGCGCCATCTATCACAAAGCGAAAAAAGTGGTCCAACTAAAACGTTCATATTTCTTTACGTACCACACGAATATGTAATAAAAATGGGGGTTCCTATTTTTAAAAAAAAACGCATTTGATATTCGTTTGAGCTATGGCAGCGCCATCTGGTTTACCCCTTCAACCTAGACGAGTTTCGTTCTTCGTAGTTTCTTCGTTTGATGCTTGTTTCGTGAGATATTTGGCCTGGTCACTATCAATGGACCACCCTGTATACCATACTCCAAAAAATTTCAAAATGTTGGTCGGCGGTCAGCGTCTTGTACGGAAGGTGACGTATTCTGGAAAATATTCACTGATGCGAGTGGCAGCATTTATAATAGTGCTGGACAAGGCCCTGGTAATTTACAAAACTGTTGCTGATAGGCGGTATCCTGGACTTAATGAGGCGCTATCCCGCGTCGAGGCACGCCGCAACCAAAGCGCGAAACCACGGGTGGCCCGCGGGTCAGCGTCCGTGACGGCAAATACGGAGCGACGGCCCTTTAACGGCGAATTAACAGCGCCGACGGCTAGAGGAGTGCCGCGTGCCTGGCCGGAACGGATGGGGCAATTAGGTAGGCGAGCCGCGGCCGGAGTTCCGCGTGTGTCCGGTCAGGGGTCAGCAGGGGGGGCAGAGCAACGCAGGCTGACCCCGGCAACAAGTGTGCCGACGCCGCCGCCGGCGTCTGTCACCGCGGGAAACTGGAGGCTGGAAGCGGCGCGTCCACCTGCAGGCTGACCTACTGCCGGGGCAGGACGGCGCACGCGTCGCATTAATAGCGGGAGAGGAGAAAACGCGATTATAAACACGCGAGGCGGGGCGAGACGAGGCGAGGCGGCTTTCACTCTTCCTGCCCTCGCAGCGATTAGCTGGACTCCGTGCCATCCGGTCCATCGATGGCGAGCGACAAAGCGCTCCATTTGGGGCAGGCGGTTTCCCGTCGGTCAGTGTCGGCCGGCTCAATTACGGGCGATGAGTATCGTGACGGGATAAACGCTTTCACTAGCGAACGACTACTGGTTCCCTTCTAAAATGGAAGCTCCCTCTGCAGTTTATAAGCACTTTTAGGTGATAGCTGCGTGAAATTACTTCAGACCATTGTGCTGCCACCGAGGCATTTCTCGCGTAGCGATCGTGAGAACAAGATCACAAAGATTTTGACACTAACAGAGAGCCATTTTTCCCACGCTCTATACCCGAACAGAGTTGCAAAGCAATAAACTACACTGCAGCGCGGGAGAATCCGGCACTGCGGTTGGGCTCGCCTGCCTAAGACAAGTTATAAGTAGGCTGTTTAGGTTTTTATGTTGGTAACGCCACGTTGCGCTCGATATTAAAATCGCTAACTGCGCTGTGTGCAGTCTGTGGCTGGTTGGACTCATTGATGGAAGTTATTCGCTAGTGTAGTGTTGGGCAGCTGGAAGTGAACAGCCCATAGCGTTGAGCGGACTATCTGGACGTGAGTCCGTCAGAATAAGGGAATTTGTTAAACTGGATCAAAAAGGTACGGCCAAACTTTCAGGAAACATTCCTGGAAACATTCCTCACCCACAAATAAAGAAAAGATGTTATGTGGACATGTGTGCGGAAACGCTTAATTTCCATGTTAAAGCTCATTTTAGTTTCGTCCACCTACGCTCAATGGAGCACGTTATCATGATTTCATACGGGATACTCTACCTGTGCTGCTAGAACATGTGCCTTTACAAGTACGACACAACATGTGGTTCATGCACGATGGAGCTCCTGCACATTTCAGTCGAAGTGTTCGTACGCTTCTCAATAACAGATTCGGTGACCGATGGATTGGTAGAGGCGGACCAATTCCATGGTCTCCACGCTCTCCTGACCTCAACCCTCTTGACTTTCATTTATGGGGGCATTTGAAAGCTCTTGTCTACGCAACCCCGGTACCAAATGTAGAGACTCTTCGTGCTCGTATTGTGGACGGCTGTGATACAATACGCCATTCTCCAGGGCTGCATCAGCGCATCAGGGATTCCATGCGACGGAGGGTGGATGCATGTATCCTCGCCAACGGAGGACACTTTGAACATTTCCTGTAACAAAGTGTTTGAAGTCACGCTGGTACTTTCTGTTGCTGTGTGTTTCCATTCCATGATTAATGTGATTTGAAGAGAAGTAATAAAATGAGCTCTAACATGGAAAGTAAGCGTTTCCGGGCACATGTCCACATGACATATTTTCTTTCTTTGTGTGTGAGGAATGTTTCCCGAAAGTTTGGCCGTACCTTTTTATGTAACACTATATATATATATATATATATATATATATATATATATATATATATATATATATAACGACTGTTGAACACTGTTAAGGTAAATACATTGTTCTCTATCAAAATCTTTCATTTGCTAACTGTATGCCTATCAGTAGTTAGTGCCTTCACTAGTTAGAATCTTTCATTTAGCTGGCAGTATTGGCGCTCGCTGTATTGCAGTAGTTCGTGTAAAGAAGATTTTTGTAAGTGATTCATGAAGGGCATAGGTTATTCTTAGACAGGTCCATTCTTTCGTAGGGATGATTGAAACACAGATTGCGTTGTGCTAAAATATTGTGTGTCAGTTTAGTAATGATCAGAATAAGTAAAGTTTCACTTTGGAGTTTGAAAATCAAGTAACGTAGAAGTTTTACCAGCACAGTCATTGTTTACATTCAAAAGGGGGAGTTTCAAAGTGTCTTCCGCAGTTGCTAGATGTCTTACTGCCGCTACAATGGTAGAATATCAAGGGAGTTTAAACGTAATGTTTGAACGAGATAGGACACAGCGTTCCCGAGGTAGCGATGAAGTGGGGAGTTTCCTGTACGACCATTTCAAGAGTGTACCACGAATATCACGAAACCGGTAAAACATCAAATCTCCGACATTGCTGCGGCCGGAAAAAAATCCTACAGGAATGGGACCAACAACGACTAAAGAGAATCGTTCAGCGTGACAGAGGTGCAACCCTTCCGCAAATTGCTGCAAATTTCAATGCTGGTCCATCAACAAGTGTCAGCGGGCGTACCATTCAACGCAACATCATCGATATGGGTTTTCGCAGCCGAAGGCCCACTCGTGTACCCTTGAAGACTGCATGACGCAGAGCCTTACGCCTCGCCTGGGCCTGTCAACAACGTCGGACTGTTGATGACTGGAAAATGTTGCCTGGTCGGGCGAGTCTCGTTTCAAATTGTATCGAGCGGACGGACGTGTACGGTTATGGAGACAAACTCATAAATCAATGGACCCTGCATGTCAGCTGGCACTGGTAGAGGCTCTGTAATAGTATGAGCGTGTGCTGTTGGAGCGATATGGGACCCCTGCTACGTCTAGATACGACTGTGACAGATAACGCACATGCAAGCATCGTGTCTGATCGCCTGCATCCATTCATGTCCATTGTGGATTCCGACGGACTTGGGCAATTCCAGCAGGACAATGCGACACTCCACACGTCCAAAATTGCTACAGAGTGGCTCCAGGAACAATCGTCTGTGTTTAAAGACTTCAGCTGTCCACCAAACTCCCCAGACATGAACATTACTGAGCATATCTCGAATGCCTTGCGACGTGCTGTTCAGAAGAGATCTCCACCCCTCGTACTCTTACGGATTTATGGACAGCCCTGCAGGATTCATGGGGTCAGTTCAGTACTTCAGACGTTTGCGAGTCTATCCCACGTCGTGTCGCGGCACTTCTGAATGCTCACGGGGTCCCTATACTATTTTAGGCAGGTGTGCCAGTTTTCTTGCCTCTTCAGTGTTGATTATGCTGCTTCGAATCATCCTCCACCGCTCGCTGTAAACGACAACTGTTTACAACGTACCAGAGTGGTGTATTGGTACAGGACATTTGCGGTCTTTAAAACCGGGTAACAATCCGAAACTGGCCTACTAAACTCGCCCGAGCTACAGTGCGTATGCGCGCGGTGACATTTGATATCTTCTCGTCCTCTTATGTCGCCAGTTTTCACCCACATTAACAAGTGAGGGTAAAGAGAGGGAACTATTTTTAACATGTTATACAAAAACTAATTACCTTTCCAATTTGATCTAATCGTAACCGTTATAAGCACGGTCGTCTCTTGGTAAGCACAGAAATACGAAACAGTCTCATTGCTCATCATACGTTTTCAAACTGCATTAAATTGTCGGGTATAACTCACACAAAAGCCTGTCTTACGATTTGTACGTGCACGACCAAGTCGGTGAGGTAAGAGGGTGAGACGATATTCCAAAATCTCGCAAGGCGCTTAAGCAGTATTGTTTAGATGGCTTTTGTCGTCCAATCTGACGTCGTTTCACGGTTTGATCGACTACAAATGTCCTATATCAAACTGTTCGTCTCAGCTTACACCGCTGTGGTGCGTTGTAAAACAGTTATTGTTTACAAGTGGTTTGGTCGAAAAGCTGTAACATCTAGGATGAAAATTCCTGCATCCGGCCGGAGTGGCCGAGCGGCTCTAGGCGCTACAGTCTGGAACCGCGCGACCGCTACGGTCGCAGGTTCGAATCCTGCCTCGGACATTGACGTGTGTGATGTCCGTAGGTTAATTAGGTTGAAGTAGTTCTAAGTTCTAGGGGACTGATGACCTCAGAAGTCAAGTCCCATAGTGGTTGGTTGGTTGTTTTGGGGAAGGAGACCAGACAGCGAGGTCATCGGTCTCATAGAATTAGGGAAGGACGGGGAAGCAAGTCGGCCGTGCCCTTTGAAAGGAACCATCCCGGCATTTTCCTGGAGCGATTTAGGGAAATCACGGAAAACCTAAATCAGGATGGCCGGACGCGGGATTGAACCGTCGTCCTCCCGAATGCGAGTCCAGTGTCTAACCACTGCGCCACCTCGCTCGGTCAAGTTCCATAGTGCTCAGAGCCATTTGAACCATTTTGCAAATTCCTGCTGATTAAATCTGTGTGCCGGGCTAGGACTCGAGTATGCGATATCCGCCTTTCGCGGGCAAGTGCTCTATCAACTGAGATACCGAAGCAGTTCAGTGATGTTTAGAAGGTAGGAGATGAGGTACTGGCGGAAGTAAAGCTGTGAGGACCGGTCATGACCCGTGCTTGGGTAGCTCACTTAGTACGCTGACACGGTAGCTCAACGAGTTCGGTCGGAGGATTATATGCTCTCTGTAATAAAAAAAAAAAAAAGAAAACTGTGTGAATGGGTCAGCGATGAAGTTAAACGGGTGTTACAGGACGTCTACCCCGAACAAATGCAACGAACAACAACGAACAAAATTAGATTTAAAGAAAAGTTCGTAAAGAACTTGTCCACGAAAAGCAAAGTCTGCAGGTTCCAGCAGTTCATATCAGCGCACACTCCGCTACGAAGTGAAAATTCATTTTGTAAGTAATCTATGCTGGCGTAATGGATGAATAATGATTCTGGCGTTCTTCATGAACTTTCCACAGTGGAGAGTTCAGTTCCTGTTTTGCTAGTCATCAGTCCTCTAACGGATTTGATACAGGCCGTCCAGTCTGTCTGCGTCCCAGACGCACTGGAGCTATGGTCTGTGGTGCGATTTTGTGTTCGTGGATGCAAATTTTTACGTCAACGTCATCTTTCGAACTGCTATGATGCCATTCATGAACAGGATAACTCTCTCCCAGATACCGCTGCCCTGACCGAACATGCTCTTCAGAGTGTTGACATGTTACCATGGACTGCTTGAGCTCCACATCTGGGACATATGGGCTATCACAAGATGACAGCTCCAGCGTCATCCACAGACAGTATTAACTGTCCCTGTACTAAACCGACCACGCGCAACAGGTACGGAACTCCATCCACCAAAGTGACATCCGGCACCAGTACAACACAATGCATGCACGCTTGCATTTTTGCGTTCAACATTCTGGCTGCCACATTGGTTATTAATGTCGACTACCATCATTTCACATTTGCATTGGCTTATCTCACGCTTGCATTAACCTGTGCTCTTGGAATGTTAATCACTTAAACATTTTACCTAGACAAAAGTATTCCCAAAATCTCATTACTCGGCTTTAATTATTTTTTTGGTGTTGCGAACTTTTCCGTCAGTGCGTATGACTGGCTCTGGTAATATTTGACTAGAACACAGTACTGAACGGCAATTTTACCCTTGCGAAAGTAACTCTGGGTGTGCCTCAAGGAAACGTAACAAGGCTTCAAATGATGTTGATATTTCTGTTGCTGTTGTTACGGTTTTTGTAGTCGTCGCCGTCGTATTCAGCTGTAAGACTGCTTCCATTCAGCTCCGAATGACTACTGCAACCTATTTCCATTTCGTCCTGTTTACTGCATTCATGCCTAAGTCTCCCTCTACAATTTTTACTCCTATCATTTTCATCTGTAACCAAAATGACTGTTCGTCGATGTCTCAGAATGTGTTATCAACCGATTCCTTCTTTTAGTCAATCTGTGCCTTAAATTTCACCTTTCTCTGGTTCTATTCCCCATTACTTAACAAAAGCTAGGGACAAGGTCCGCTATAAATTTTAGCTTAATGTGGACACACATAATTCTGCCTTTTTTGGGATTATTGACCTCATTGGACGTTTCTTACAGTGCTACACATGATAGAAATTCTCTCGTTATACCTACATCTTGATTAGAATTTCGATGCTTTCCGCTGCTTTTCCAAGGTCTAAAGACCACAGTGTCTACAGGGTGGTGTCGGGTCCAGTTTTCTATTGAGGTGGCGGCAAACGAATCAAAATTCACTGTTAATGCTGAGGATTATAGAGGTACTGATTGAATCAGCACTGTAAGAGTTCATTCACTTTGCTATTCTTTATTCATTTCCCTGCTCTTTCGTGAATTCTATATCAACAGCCAACAGCTACTTGTTCAGCTTCTTACGCATGTGCCATCATTATTGGGATCGACAGCTTCCTCAGTTCTGATGGTCTCCCTCGTCTTTCAGCTGAGTATCTCGAAATGGAATTCAATTTTCGCCACAAAAGCAGTGGCCGGAGAAAATCTGGCGGCACGGAATCTGGCGTTGCGGGCCGTGCGCAGTGCTGGCAGTAAATTCTCGACGGTAAACCAGTAGTAGGTGACAGCCACCGGAGTGGACACGTAAATTACCCACTTTTACGGCAGGTGATTCGAAAACTGGTCTGGAAACGTCGGCCATTTCAGAATCAGGTACAACACGAGGCGGACGCTACCGTAAGTGGACCAACAGATCACTGACCTCAACCGTTTGGTACTTCACTTAGAAATTGACAGATTTACACTGAACGACTGGCATTAGTGTCAGGAACACACAGTGCTCGATTTTAAGATTTTAACTGCCGAATTCATAGGAGATGCTGATTGATAGTTTTTTTTTTTTTTTTCAGAAACTGCCATTCTGTTTCAAGTAACACAGTACACCTAGACAGACAGATTTTGTTTCCACATTTCCTAAATCTGCCAATGAGTATTTTTTTCGACGACCATTACAGAGAGTGACTATACTCTTTGTACCTAGGTAGACTTTCTGACTTCTAAATTCAAACAGTTTCTCTATTTTTTCAGCTAGTTCAATCAGTTGGCGCACTGGGTTCTTCTGCCAATGCTGTACATTTTCCGGAAACAGAGTAACATACTCGTATTTACATATGACAACATGTTATGTTATCATGCTTGTAAGGGGGTACATAACACAGCACAGCTTTATTTTCAACGCCCTGTATCGGCCACCTGCTTAGCTGGGTGGTAACGTGTTTACCTCCCATGCGTTGGGCCCGGGTTCGATTATCGGACGGGTTGGAGATTTCCTCCGCTCGTGGACTGGGTGTTGTGTTGTCTTCATCATCATTTCATCCTCATCATCGGCCGCAAGTCGCCCAATGTGGCATCGACTGAAATAAGACTTGGCGGCCGAACCCGAAGAGGACCTCCCGGGCAACAATGCCATACGATCATTTCATTTCATTTTAGCGCCCTCTATCGCCTATTGGGAAACCATGCAATTCAGTGGGGAGTAACCAGATACCCTGGGAAATCCGAAATACATCGTAGATCGCATTAAAAACTTCATTGAGAAAGACTGGTTTGTCGATGTATTGTTAGAACAATATATCACTCTGGTGATCGTGATGAGTCTGTGATAAACTGTAGGTCTCCCAATAGCCTGCTGGGTTATTCAAGTTCAAGATTGGAGGAGGGTGAGACCAGGCTACATTCAGTAGGACGAAACGTGTCAGTAAAGCACTGCTTTCGAACAGATATTCGGGTTGAGAACACCTTCACTTTCACTTCTGTGTAACACTGCTGTCTTGCCTCCTAAATGTACGGAAGGTGACCTATATAATTCACCGTTAAGTCAAGAGTCAGTACCGCTTGTGAATGCAACGCACCTGGAAAAAAAATGTGTGTGTGTGTGTGTTTTAAAAAAAAAATTGTATTTGGTTTTAACATATTTTTGTATTCATGTTAATTGTTTACAGTCTCATCGGCTTTGGTGTCATCTACGTGAAACATTTCTGGACGAGTTTCACCGAGACCTCCATTACGGCGTCAGCGTCGAGCGAGATGGGAAAACCGTGACAAATCTAACGAGAACAGCCGGAACGAACGTCGAACTCACGTCTTCTCGAGTCCGTGTTCTGCATGTTAGCAGCAAGTTCGCCACACGGCTCTGATTTATTAAAAGCGATAAGTATTCCACGTTTTTTGTTACAGAAAGGGTGTAAGGGTCTGCAGAAATATAGCTAGACAAGAATGTCAAGATCTTCAATTGCTCGTACACAATGCCTAGAGTGTCACGGATATTGTATGGCTTCGTTATCTACTAATTTGACCACACGAAAGAAAAAGAGAAAAGTAGATTTCTACTAATGTTTTTTGCGGAACATGTGCACTACTGTTGGGATTTCAAGCAAATAGCAATACGATAATTAATACCAGTCCTAGATGATTCCAAAGAACGAAAAAAAGAAGATTTTGAGGTAAGGGTCCTGGTCAACGACAAAGTCATTAGAGAAGGAGTACGAACTCGGGGGATGGTTCCTTTGAAAGGGCACGGCCGATTTCCTTCCCAATCCTTTCCTAACCCGAGCTTGCACTCCGTCTCTAATGACCTCGTTGTCGACGGGACGTTAAACATTAAGCTAACCTAACCTAACCTAAGTACGAACTCGGATTGGGGAAGGATCGGTAAGAAGCTGGTCGTGGTCTTTCATAAGAACCATCATGACATTAGCGTTAAGCGATTTAGCGAACATCCAGAAAACCTAAATCTGTATATTGTTGAACACTGTTGTTATTGCTCTTACGTTTGTCAGATAGTTTGTTTATTATTTACTGCGGTTTCAGTTTCGAGTATTACGTTTCATCTCCAGGTAGAAGTCTGAAATACAAACATTCACACAGGCATGCATAACACCAGTCCAGCCAATAAGTGAGTGTGACTTGTGTCCAAGTCCATAAATAACCCCATTTCTGACGTTCGTCTACCATATACTTGGATATTTGTCGTACTCGCTTGGTGATTGGACTATCGCCTATATTTGCGATGGCGCAGATATTTCTATTTGACACCTATCCCTGAAGATGAGTATTAATAATCGCGCTTGAAGGAGTTAAATCTGGATCATCGGACATGGATATGAGGCGTGGTCCTAACGAAAACGACAACCGTGTCTTACCGCTGCAACACTTCACTCGGTCATGAAGCTTGCAGTGCTGAGAGACCACATGAAGTTCGTCAGTACGATACACTGAGTATGCGATACTCAAACATCCACAGAACTACCACTAATATTAGTTCTACTACCATTATATGCTATTTTGTTTGAGTTTTAATAGGACTATTTTAACATGGAGACAGGAAGCTAGAATATCTGTTTTAAATGAATAGTAATTAGATATTTAAATAATAGGAGATTAATAAAATCAGTATGTTTTTCCACAATGCTATATCAGAATTATCAGAAATGAGCAGGCATTGCGTGGACTGTTCTTAGGAATGAACACGATTTTCGCTTGAAATATTTTGAGAGCAGCTTTCAAAATCTACACTCCTGGAAATTGAAATAAGAACACCGTGAATTCATTGTCCCAGGAAGGGGAAACTTTATTGACACATTCCTGGGGTCAGATACATCACATGATCAAACTGACAGAACCACAGACACATAGACACAGGCAACAGAGCATGCACAATGTCGGCACTAGTACAGTGTATATCCACCTTTCGCAGCAATGCAGGCTGCTATTCTCCCATGGAGACGATCGTAGAGATGCTGGATATAGTCCTGTGGAACGGCTTGCCATGCCATTTCCACCTGGCGCCTCAGTTGGACCAGCGTTCGTGCTGGACGTGCAGACCGCGTGAGACGACGCTTCATCCAGTCCCAAACATGCTCAATGGGGGACAGATCCGGAGATCTTGCTGGCCAGGGTAGTTGACTTACACCTTCTAGAGCACGTTGGGTGGCACGGGATACATGCGGACGTGCATTGTCCTGTTGGAACAGCAAGTTCCCTTGCCGGTCTAGGAATGGTAGAACGATGGGTTCGATGACGGTTTGGATGTACCGTGCACTATTCAGTGTCCCCTCGACGATCACCAGTGGTGTACGGCCAGTGTAGGAGATCGCTCCCCACACCATGATGCCGGGTGTTGGCCCTGTGTGCCTCGGTCGTATGCAGTCCTGATTGTGGCGCTCACCTGCACGGCGCCAAACACGCATACGACCATCATTGGCACCAAGGCAGAAGCGACTCTCATCGCTGAAGACGACACGTCTCCATTCGTCCCTCCATTCACGCCTGTCGCGACACCACTGGAGGCGGGCTGCACGATGTTGGGGCGTGAGCGGAAGACGGCCTAACGGTGTGCGGGACCGTAGCCCAGCTTCATGGAGACGGTTGCGAATGGTCCTCGCCGATACCCCAGGAGCAACAGTGTCCCTAATTTGCTGGGAAGTGGCGGTGCGGTCCCCTACGGCACTGCGTAGGATCCTACGGTCTTGGCGTGCATCCGTGCGTCGCTGCGGTCCGGTCCCAGGTCGACGGGCACGTGCACCTTCCGCCGACCACTGGCGACAACATCGATGTACTGTGGAGACCTCACGCCCCACGTGTTGAGCAATTCGGCGGTACGTCCACCCGGCCTCCCGCATGCCCACTATACGCCCTCGCTCAAAGTCCGTCAACTGCACATACAGTTCACGTCCACGCTGTCGCGGCATGCTACCAGTGTTAAAGACTGCGATGGAGCTCCGTATGCCACGGCAAACTGGCTGACACTGACGGCGGCGGTGCACAAATGCTGCGCAGCTAGCGCCATTCGACGGCCAACACCGCGGTTCCTGGTGTGTCCGCTGTGCCGTGCGTGTGATCATTGCTTGTACAGCCCTCTCGCAGTGTCCGGAGCAAGTATGGTGGGTCTGACACACCGGTGTCAATGTGTTCTTTTTTCCATTTCCAGGAGTGTATTTAGGATACAATATTACAGTTGCGAAATACAACTACAGTTTCTCAATACAGGGTTACAATTACTGAAATATACGCAGTAAAATCGCCATAACTTCTGAACGGTTTGCGTTAGGACGTTCAAATTGCACGGTTGGCCGCGGGGCACGATGGGAATTTGTATGGTGTGGTTTAGTGAAGAAGCCCCCTTTCGTTTGGATGGGTTCTTCAGTAAGCAAAATTGGCGCATTTCGGGGACTGAGAATCCGCATTTCGCCACAGAGAAGTATCTTAACCCTCAACGGGTGACTGTGTGGTGTGCAATGTCCAGTCACGGAATGATCGGTGCGATATTCCTTGATGTATGTAAAGGTTTTAGGAGATGTTTTCATCCTCATTATCCAAAGTGGCCTGATTTCGACAAGATGTGGTTCACGCAAGACGGAGCTCGATCACATGGGAGCAGGAGAATTATGTCTTAAAGAAGCGCTTTGGGAACCGCATTCTGGCTCTGCGCTATCCAGAGGCTACTGGCGTGGGCGTCGATTGGTCGCCATGTTCTCCAGATCTGAACACATGCGACTCCTTTTTGTGTAGCTATATTAAAGGCGAGGTGTACAGCAATAACCCCAAAACTACTGCTGAGCTGAAAACAGCCAGTCAGAAGGTCGTCGGCCGGCCGAAGTGGCCGTGCGGTTAAAGACGCTGCAGTCTGGAACCGCAAGACCGCTACGGTCGCAGGTTCGAATCCTGCCTCGGGCTTGGATGTTTGTGATGTCCTTAGGTTAGTTAGGTTTAACTAGTTCTAAGTTCTAGGGGACTAATGACCTCAGCAGTTGAGTCCCATAGTGCTCAGAGCCATTTGAACCATCAGAAGCTCGTCGACAACATCGATGTTCCGACACTTCAGCAGGTCATGCAGAATTTCGCTACTGGTCTGTGCCACATCACCGCCAATGATGGCAGGCATATCGAACATTTGATAACCTGAATCCGAATACCTGCATGACGTTTAGATGTTGAATAAAGTTTGTACACGCTGTAGTTTGTAACTAATTTACGTTGTGTTTTCATATAGTTCAATAATTCAGTTTTACATTACCGGTTTCGATTAGCATATTAATTATCTTCAGGTGGACAGTTACGTAATCCAAGCGTGGTATTAATCTTGACGTAGGGCTTATGATCCCTCTCAGTGAGACTAGTTTCTTTATCTATAATGATAGTAAACTAAACTAAACTCCGTACGAACAGGCCTTGGAAGGCCCAACGGTACCGACCGGCCGCCGTGTCATCCTCAACCCACAGACGTCACTGAATGCGGATATTGATGGGCATGTTGGCAGCATACCGCTCTCCTGGCCGTATGTGAGTTTACGAGACCGGAGCCAATACTTCTCAATCAAGTAGCTCCTCAGTTTGCCTCACAAGGGCTGAGTGCACCCCGCTTGCCGACAGCGCTCGGCAGACAGGATGGCCATCCATCCAAGTGTTAGCTCAGCCCGACAGCGTTTAACTTCGGTGATCTGAGGGGAACTGGTGTTACGATTGCGGCGTTGGCTAAAACGGTAGTGGATGGTAAATAAATCATATCAAGAGATTTTAACTGTTTTTAAATATCTTAAAAATGGTTCAAATGGCTCTGAGCACTATGGGACTCAACTGCTGAGGTCATTAGTCCCCTAGAACTTAGAACTAGTTAAACCTAACTAACCTAAGGACATCACAAACATCCATGCCCGAGGCAGGATTCGAACCTGCGACCGTAGCGGTCTTGCGGTTCCAGACTGCAGCGCCTTTAACCGCACGGCCACTTCGGCCGGCTTTAAATATCTTAACATTTGGCACTGTGGAGCTGTCCACTGTTAATAAGTGGACAATACAGTTAAATCACGGTACGGCTCTTAGCAATCGAGAATCAAGACCCGTCGACGATAGGGTCACTAGGCACACAGGGAAAGTTCCGGTATCGGAAGATTTCGGAGGGAAAAAGATCGTGTCAATTTCTGAGGAACTATCCCTGTATTTGCTTTGAGTGATGTACTGAAAACACGGAAATCCTAAATCTGGATCACCGCAAGTGGATCTGATCTGCCATACTCTTAGTATTCTAGAATATGAAGTCAGTGTCTTAACCGCTAGTCAGTTACATGTTCCATAGAACATTTGAATGATTCTTTTATCATAACGATGTGGAACGAGTCAGTCTTCAGGAATACAGGATACATATGGTACGATGCGAGTCGGTAACCGTTAGGTTCCGAAGAGCTAAAGTTACGACATCGCTGTTAATCATAAGTGGGTGAAAGGTGGCCAGAAGATTGGTCGCCGTAGGAATATGGGAAATCAAGCAGAAGATTAGATAACACAAATACACGTTAAATAAACGAATTGTACTCAACTTGTGTGAGAAAAACTACTACACCTTTGACAATTTGTGGCAGACGCGGCTAGTCGTAAGCACAGGGATGCATCTAAGTACGCTGAATGTTTTTCGGTAGAGCTAACTGTCAAGAATTGGGTGTAACGTTCGTCACCAAATAACGACGTGGAAGTCATCTTATACTAGAAGACTGGATCCCAGGTCCCCGCCGTTGGCAACACCGTCCTGGCGGTCTTCACTGGTAGGCAGCCTGAACGTTCTTCACTTGTGGCGATGACCAAAGGGCGGTTCGCGACGAGCGCAGGTACCTACGAGGTGCCACCTCCGGCAGTATCGATGGGCTACAATACTGCATAATGAGTGGTGTTAACATTAATGAAGACTCTTTACTCCTACTGATACCACAACATGTAAAAACTAGTTTCTTTTCCAAGCTACCAATTTTTAAATGGAAACTCGCCCATGGAATAGGACTTGTCCGGGAGAACTGAACCGACCGGTGTGACCGAGTGGTTCTAGGCGCTACAGTTTGGAACCGCGTGACCGCTACGGTCGCAGGTTCGAATCCTGCCTCGGGCATGAGTGTGTGTCGTGTCCTTAGGTTAGTTAGGTTTAGGTAGCTCTAAGTTCTAGGGGACTGATGACCTCAGAAGTTAAGTCCCATAGTGCTCAGAGCCATATTTTTGGAGAACTGATTTTAGGTTGGATTTAAAACTTTCCTTGCTAATTTACGCGTCTATACATTTATGGTTTTGGGTAAATGATGACAAATTTGTACTGCTGCACGCTGAAGTCCTTTCTAAGTAACTGACACCTTTAATAACGGATAACACAGGTCATTCTCTAGGTGTTGTTGGTGTGGATATCACTACTCCTTTCAAATCGTGATGGATTATTTAGATGTATTTCATTAGCGAATATATGCATCGTGATGGCACAGTTAAAGTGTCCAACTTCTTGGAGACGTACCTAGGTGCATACACTACAGCTGTGCCTTCTTGCTTCTTAGTTCCCCTGACTGCGAACTCGCAACGCGCTCACCAGGACACACATACCTCGTGAATCACTCCCCAGATGAAGATATGTCTCACAAGTACGTACCAACACTATTGTTGACAAGACTAAAAGGTAATCTGCATGCACGCTGCATCCAGAGAGAAGAACTGTAAGTTGTAATACTGTCGAGGAGAACAGCGGAATGGTCTTCATTGTGATGCGATTCGAACTGGTTCCCTAACCCTGCCACGAAGCGACGATCATAGCATCATCAGAGAAAAATTTATGACCAAGGCTATCATCTGGAAACGGCGGGTGCTACTGCCGAAGCAATTTTCTAGTGCGCAACAGCTACAGGTCGTAAGATGCGAAAGATACGTCCACCACACTATCCGCAACCGTCACTGCGTCCGTAGCTGCTAAGTTATTCCTCTGTGGGGCTTCGGCGCAGTAGCTCAGGATTTGTTTGAAAGCGAAATGGTCTTGCGGCGTGTCGCTGGTGTTCAGCGGCGACTTTGGGCCATTACTCTGTGTGTTTACGGTGAGTGCGGTTGCCGGCCGAACACGGCAGCCGTGCGACGTGCGCGAAGGGCCACGTGCTCTGATAGGCGGCCGCATCCACACCTACCGCACAGATGACAGCGTTGCACGTTCTTCCCGAGGTTTGTCGTGGAGTAAGCGAAAGGCTTCGTGCTGCTGCTGCTATTACGTGTTTCCACGTCTAAGGGCCATTTCCTCACTTGGGGAATGATTTACGAGGCGCTTTCAATAAGTAAAGCAAGACATTTTTTCTCAGCCAAATTCGGTTAAAAAAATGCTGTATTTGTTGCGGGTTATCGTGGAACGAGATGGCTGTTATAAGAGTCGAGGGACATGAAAGGGAAGCAGTGATTGGGAGGGGAGTGTGACAGGGTTGTAGCCTATCCCAGATGTTATTCAATCTGAATATTGAGCAAGCAGTAAGGGAAACAAAAGAAACATTTGGAGTTGGAATTAAAATCCATGGAGAAGAAATTAAAACTTTGAGGTTCACCGATGACATTGTAATTCTGTCAGAGACAGCAATGGACATGGAACAGCAGCTGAACGGAATGGGCAGTTTCTTGAAAGGAAGATATAAGATGAACATCAACAAAAGCAAAACGAAGTTAATGGAATGTAGTCGAATTAAATCGGGTGATGCTGCGGGAATTAGATTATGAAATGAGATGCTTAAAGTAGTAAATGAGTTTTGCTATTTGGGGAGGAAAATTGCCGGGAAGAGGGGTCGAGTGGTTCTAGGCGCTGCAGTCTGGAACTTCCCGACCGCTACAGTCGCAGGTTCGAATCCTGCCTCGGGCATGGATGTGTGTGATGTCCTTAGGTTAGTTAGGTTTAAGTATTTCTAAGTTCTAGGGGACTGATGACCTCAGAAGTTAAGTTCCATAGTACTCAGAGCCATTTGAACCATTTTTTGGAGGAAAATAACTGATGATGGTCGAAGTAGAGAGGATATAAAATGTAGACTGGCAATAGCAAGGAAAGCGTTTCTGAAGAAGAGAAATTTGTTAACATCGAGTATAGATTTCAGTGTCAGGAAGTCGTTTCTGAAAGTGTTTGTTTGGAAGTGAAACGTGGACGATAAATAGTTGGGACAAGAAGAAAATAGAATCTTTCGAAATGCGGTGCTACAGAAGAATGCTGAAGATTAGGTGGGTAGATCACATAACTAATGAGGAGGTATTGAATAGAATTGAAGAGAAGATAAATTTGGGGCGCAAGTAGAAGAAGGGATCGGTTGATAGGGCATATTTTGAGGCATCAAGGCATCACCAATTTAGTATTGGAGGGCAGCGTGGAGGGTAAAAATCGCAGTGGGAGACCAAGAGATGAATACACTAAATAGATTCAGAAGGATGTAGGTTGCAGTACGTACTGGGAGATGAAGAAGCTTGCACAAGATAGAGTAGCATGGAGAGCTGCATCAAACCAGTCTCTGGACTGAAAACCACAACAACAATCGTGGAATTCTCCCACTTGAGCCCCTATCGTGTCAAGAGGGTCCTATAGGTGCCACCACTATACGTAACCTTCAAAATGGCTTCTACAAGGAGGTGCGTTCAAAACAGAAAGCTGCCATTTACCTCCTTTTGGTCGAAAACCAGAGAGCATCGCAGATATTCATAGGGCTTGCAGAATGTCTACGGAGACGGGACAGTGAACTAAGGCACGGTGAGTCATTGGGGGAGGCGTGTGCCATCATCGCAACGAGGTCGCGCAAACCTGTCCCATCTCCCGCGTGCCGGCCGGCCGCATACGGCTGTGACTCCTGCAACATTGGAACGTGCGGACACTCTCATTCGAGGTGATCAACGGGTCACTATCAAACACCTCGCTGTACGACGGGGGATCTCTATTGGTAGTGCTGACACACTCGTCCACCAGCTGGCGTTCTCAAAGGTGTGTCCCCGATGGGTTCCTCGCCGCCTAGCAGAAGAGCCTAGAGCAACGAAGCATGCACTCCGCCGGAAGCACTTCGTGGATAATGGAGAAGATATTGACGCAGCAAGACGTTGACTCCGATGTCGACCATAGAGTGGTACCATGCGAGCATACAGGCCCTCCCAGTAAGGTGGCGTAAAGCCATCGCACTGAACGGAGATTATGCTGAAAAATAGCGTATTGTAGGGAATAGAGTGGGGAACAATATGGAGTATTGGATTCCTGAATAAAATGAACTTTCATTCAGAAAAAAAGTGTATCGCATTAGTTTTTGAACGCCAATCGTAAATGTAATTACTTTCTCTATATACGTTTACTAATTATTTCACGTCATGACTAGTGAGTATCGACCTCCAAGCCAGGGGACGAAGATCTAAACCCCTCTAGTGCACGACAATAGAAATGTTGTTTAAGCTGCGATCAGTAACAGTTAGACTGAGACTGCAGTCGCTGGCTGTCGTTAGATACGCGTAGACACTATCATGTATTCCACAGTATTCGTGGTTAGTGCTAGTTACCGCTATTCACAGGGTCATTTTGGAAGCAAAAAAGGGCAAAAGCTTAACGACGCGGTCGGAGCGGAAGCAAAAGAACATTTTTGTGTATCGTGATTACATATTCTGATTGAAGGTATAACATCCATATATATATATATATATATATATATATATATATATATATATATATATATATATATATATATATATATATTATTACGAGTGGAATATGAAAGCGTGGATAATATTCATTCAATTATGTAATTATTTCTTAAAAAGATGATAATTATGTAAAACAGAGACAATATTTGTCTCACATTCTTTGTTAATCTATGTCATTCTTTTCTTTTGTTTTGTACCCTTTCGTCGTCTTCTGCTGATGTACATCGCCGACGCAAGACGCGAATCGATTTGAGGTCTGTTAAATGAAAAATATTTAATGTAAAATTATTGTAATTTTATGTTCATTTGCTGCTAAAAACAAATAGAGCCAAATACGTTAAAACTTTTTATGATTAATTATTGAAAATTCACTTCCTGTTTTAATTATAATTTTGTATTAATTGTTTTATCATAGCTGCAAGAAGTGCAGCCATTGTTAGTTACGATTATATAGCAACTTCGTCTGTACTTCTAGTTGAAAATAGCATTGGTTTGTGTTAAACTAATTTTCAAAACAATTTAATAATTTTTTTTATTGGTGGCATCAATTTAAATGATTTAAATGATTTATTGGGAAAAGGAAAACCTTAATTATAAAAGAAATCCTCTATCTTTTGTTGGCCGCCATCAAACTTTTATCCCAGCGGCAAATTTAAATTATTTGAAACTGCAAACTTTCAATATTCCGATGTGTAAGAAATAAATGTGCACCAGTGGTACTGAACTCTATTTATAAAAGAAAAAATTAATCGAATCAGACTGAATTTTCTAGCAACAGTGCTGATGGTATTTATTGTTGAACAAGATTTCATTGCTGATGTATGTGGCCAAAATTAAATTACGCACGAATCACGGAGAAAAATATTTCTGGTTACATACTTCAGTGTTGTGTGCGGATGGTATTCTGTGGTTCCCTTTCATGATCAATTTGCTAAGAATAATTAAATCCATCGAAGACAAAAAAAAATTATAAAAGCTCTGATGTACGAACTGTAATTTTAGTGATATGAACACAGCTTACAGTCAACATTATTACACTACGTCAGGAGGAATTCTTGTGCAATTAGAACAAAATAATTATCCGGGAGAAGCTGTAATTTGAATAATGCATTCTACATGTGTATAATATTGTCAGTAATGTTGTCAGTATCATTTACAAAATCAAATCAATGCAACAGATAAAAAAAAACAGAGTGAATTCAAACCGTAGAATACCATAGAGTATCGTATCATCCATATTCATTGCACTTGTCGATGTTGATGATACACAAAAACCGCATTAGTTTTTGAACGCCAATCGTAATTGTAATTACTTTCTCTGTATGTATTTACTTATTATTTCACGTCATGACTAGTGAGTATCGACCTCCAAGCCAGGGGACGAAGATCTAAACCCCTCTAGTGCACGACAATACAAATGTTGTTTAAGCTGCGATCAGTAACAGACTGAGACTGTAGTCGCGGGCTGTCGTTAGATACGCGTAGACACTATCATGTATTCCACAGTATTCGTGGATAGTGCTAGTTACCGCTATTCACAGGGTCATTTTGGAAGCACAAAAGGGTAAAAGCTTAACGACGCGGCCTGAGCGGAAGGAAAAATACATTTTTGTTTGTCGTGATTACATAGGACTATAAAGATTCTGATTGAAGGCTCGAGCCGGCGGGAGTGGCCGAGCGGTTCTGGGCGCTTCAGACTGGAATCGCGCGACCGCTACGGTCGCAGGTTCGAATCCTGCTTCGGGCATGGATGTGTGTGATGTCCTTAGGTTGGTTAGGTTTAAGTACTTGTAAGTTCTAAGGGGTCCGCTTCTCGTGGTCTCGCGGCGAGAACGCTTGCCGAGCACGGGGTACCGGGTTCGATTCCCCGCGGGGTCAGGGATTTTTCCTGCCTCGAGCTGACTGGATGTTGTTGTGTCGTCTTCATCATCATTATTAATTCCCATCACGTCCGAGGAAGGCAATGGCAAACCACCTCCACTAGGACCTTGCCTAGTAAAGCGGTGCGGGTCTCCGGCATCGTTTCCCTACGCTCTGTAAAGACGCATGGGACTTCATTTCAAATTCTAGGGGACTGATGACCTCAGATGTTAAGTCCCATAGTGCTCAGAACCATTTGAACCATTTGATTTTGAAGGTTCGGACGTATCACATACATGGTGTCATCAAAAGTATCCGGACACCCCGGAAAAACATATCTTTTTCATATTATGTGCATTGTGCTACCACCACCTCCGAGGTACTCTATATCAGCGACCCCAGTAGTCACTAGACATCACGAGAGAGCAGAATGGGGCGCTCCGCGAAACTCACGAACTTCGAACGTGGTCAGGTGACTGGGTGTCGCTTGTGTCATACGACTATAGGCGAGATTTCCACACTCCTAAACATTCCTAGGACCACCGTTTCCGATGTGATAGTGAACTGGAAACGTAAAGGGCCACGGACCGCACAAAAGCGTACAGGCCGACCTCGTCTGTCGACTAACAGAAACCGCCGACAGTTGAAGAGGGTCGTAATGTGTAGTAGGCAGACATCTATTCAGACCATCACACAAGAATTCTAAACTGCATCAGGATACACTGCAAGTTCTATGGCAGTTAGGCGGGAGGTGAGAAAACTTGGATTTCATGGTCGAGCGGCTGCTCATAAGCCACACGTCACGCCGCTAAATGCCAAACGACAGTCTCGCTTGGTGTAAGGAGAGTAAACATTCGACGATTGAACAGTGGAAAAACGTTGTGTGGAGTGACGAATCACGGTACACAATGCGACGATCCGATGGCGGGGTGTGGGATTGGCGAATGCCCGGTGAACGTCATATGCCAGCGTGTGTAGTGCCAACAGAAATATTCGGAGACGGTGGTGTTATAGTATGGTCCTCATTTTCATGGAGGCGCCTTGCACCTTTTTTTGCGTGGCACTATCACAGCACTGGCCTACATAGATGTTTTAAACACCTTCTTGCTTACCACTGGTGAAGATCAATTCGGGAGGGCGATTGCATCTTTCAACACGATCGAGCACCTATTCATAATGCACGGCCTGTGGCGGAGTGGTTGCACGACAATAACATCCCCGTAATGGACTGGCATGCAAAGAGTCCTGACCTGAATCCTATAGAACACCTTTGGGATGTTTTGGAACGCAACTTCGTACCAGGCTTCACCGACCGACATCCACACCTCTCCTCAGTGCTGCACTCCGTGAAGAATGGGCTGCCATTCCCCAAGAAACCTTCCAGCAGCTGATTGATCGTATGTCTGCGAGAGTGGAAGCTCTCATCAAGGCTGAGGGCGGGCCAAAACCATATTGAATTCCAGCATTACCGATGGAGGGTGCCACGGACTTGTACAGGGCTATTACAAATGATTGAAGCGATTTCAAAGCTCTACAATAACTTTATTATTTGAGATATTTTCACAATGCTTTTTTTAGGCATTCACAAATGTTCGATATGTGGACCTTTAGTGATTCGGCAGACATCAAGCCGATAATCAAGATCCTCCCACACTCGGCGCAGCATGTCCCCATCAATGAGTTCGAAAGCATCGTTGATGCGAGCTCGCAGTTCTGGCACGTTTCTTGGTAGAGGAGGTTTAAACACTTAATCTTTCACATAACCTCACAGAAAGAAATCGCATGGGGTTAAGTCGGGAGAGCCATGACATGAATTGCTGATCATGATCTCCACCACGACCGATCCATCGGTTTTCCAATCTCCTGTTTAAGAAATGCCGAACATCATGATGGAAGTGCGGTGGAGCAGCATCCTGTTGAAAGATGAAGTCGGCGCTGTCGGTCTCCAGTTGTGGCATGAGTCAATTTTCCAGCATGTCCAGATACACGTGTCCTGTAACGTTTTTTTCGCAGAAGAAAAAGGGGCCGTAAACTTTAAACCATGAGATTGCACAAAACACGTTAACTTTTGGTGAATGGCGAATTTGCTGCACGAATGCGTGAGGATTCTCTACCGCCCAGATTCACACATTGTGTCTGTTCACTTCACCATTAAGAAAAAATGTTGCTTCATCACTGAAAACAAGTTTCGCACTGAACGCATCCTCTTCCATGAGCTGTTGCAACCGCACCGAAAATTCAAAGCGTTTGACTTTGTCATCGAGTGTCAGGGCTTGTAGCAATTGTAAACGGTAAGGCTTCTGCTTTAGCCTTTTCCGTAAGATTTTCCAAACCGTCGGCTGTGGTACGTTTAGCTCCCTGCTTGCTTTATTCGTCGACTTCCGCGGGCTACGCGTGAAACTTGCCCGCAAGCGTTCAACCGTTTCTTCGCTCACTCCAGGCTGACCCGTTGATTTCCCTTTACAGAGGCATACCATCGCCGAATGGAGTTAGCAGTTGGTGGATCTTTGTTGAACTTCGTCCTGAAGTGTAGTTGCACTGTTATGACTGACTGATGTGAGTGCATTTCAAGCACGACATACGCTTTCTCGGCTCCTGTCGCCATTTTGTCTCACTGCGCTCTCGAGCGCTCTGGCGGCAGAAACCTGAAGTGCGGCTTCAGCCGAACAAAACTTTATGAGTTTTTCTACGTATCTGTAGTGTGTCGTGACTATATGTCAATGAATGGAACTACAGTGAATTTATGAAATCGCTTCAATCATTTGTAATAGCCCTGTAAGTCATTTTCAGCCAGGTATCCGGATACTTTTGATCACATAGTGTAGTAGACTGCCCCATGTGCTAAGCTTAGAGTAAGCTATTTGGGGACAATCCATAACTACTCCTTTTACGTCAGTTGTGATTCAAGATTATCAAACAAAACTGTTATAAACCACATTCCTGTTAGGTCAGCGCGACAAAGAGAATAAATCTTATTGATGAAAAGACAATAAGAGGTTATGGTCAGCAGAAATAATAGCAAACAATAATACGGCTCAATTACTTATTTTCAGCGTGCCTTCTTCCAGCTTCGACGCAAGGTCGGCATGGTTATTTATGGATTTAACATGGATAATTTATTAAGTGGTAACCTTCCTGTCACCAATGCTCTTGACATCTATTGACCTTACGGTGAACAAGTTTTATCTACATTCGTAGGCCCACATTGTATGAACATTTACAAAAAGTTATGACTGAAGACCACAGCAACAACAACAATCTATGATATTCATTTCCATATGGGCCCAAAGCACAATTTTGTTACCTGTGCTACTCAGCTGTTGTTTAGGCTTGCCAACGTAATTTAGTGATCTAGTGTCTACATCTTGTACATTGTAGCAGTAGCAGTAGTAGTAGTCTGTAATCGGAAATATATTGGCAGTTTCATCTGGACTCAAGCCACAGAATGTGCTTCCTGAAAATGATGATAATGCGGACCATGAAGTGGTGGAATGGTCAAAAATCTGTAAGAGGTGGATTTAGTGTCTGTTCTTTGTGTTCTGATTCTACTTTCACATTAATTTCAAACTGCACAGCAGTCAAAAGACATTATTGTCACTACGATAAGATGGTGGTCCTGACAAGTAGCTACTGCTACAGATTGGCATGTAATAACTAGCTACTGGTGGAAAGCAGGAGGTTGTAAACGAGTTCGCAGCATCTGAGAGCACTGAGCAAATTGCTGGCCAGTTTACTTATTCGGCGCACAGCACCACACACGCACAAGCACCCACACAGCCACCCACACACACACACACAGCCACCCACACACACACACACACACACACACACACACACACACAATGGCTGGTCTTACGTGCTCAGAATGGGGGGACGCTTCTTCCGTTCGGAGCAGCTACGTTCTTCGTTCAACTAACCGTCTCTGAGTGAATTGCACAACCAAGGCCTATCATTCTAGAAGGGTGCGAGATTAACGGGTCAAAACTTTCTGCGAAAGAGACTGAAGACGGTAATTTGAATCGAATTACCTCAGAGAAACACATTAACTGGCTTCTCGGCCTTGAGTTCTATGTATTTCAAAGATACATCAGTAAACCAGTAGTCGGTCTACAGTGATGCTTGATACTATGAGATGAATGTCAAGCTTCATGAGCAATGATCAGTACTAACAGTCACAATAAACATTTGTAGCTTTCGACGACATAAAATGTTCTGAAGCGTTTTATTTAGAAATCAAAGTTTACATTCAAGACAGTGTACTGAGCTCCTAGTGACTATTTCGAGATATGTAGGACGGCGTGGACATGTATTTAAACTGTTACTATAGTAATGTGACGATTTCACCGCTCTGTCTCTGAATTAATCCTGCTTTTGTTCCGTCCGAGTATAATATTTCGGATGTAAGACTTAGTGAAAAGCATTGCATTTGTGATTCTTCTCGTGTCGTCACACAGCTTTTGTCGTCATTAAAGTACTACAAATAAGCGGGCTGCAGTAGCAACTATATACTTTATACGTTGTCACCTCTGCTTGAGTGTTAGGGAATGTTCAACGTACTTCGAGGATATTAAGAATTATTACACTGAGCGTTGCTGCTGATGATCATATTGTAAACCTTCCTGCTTTATGACTGGGTTGCTGCTGCTCTTATCTGTTTATGACATAGATCAACACACAGGTGTAACGGTTAAGCACTATAATACACTCCTGGAAATTGAAATAAGAACACCGTGAATTCATTGTCCCAGGAAGGGGAAACTTTATTGACACATTCCTGGGGTCAGATACATCACATGATCACACAGACAGAACCACAGGCACATAGACAGAGGCAACAGAGCATGCACAATGTCGGCACTAGTACAGTGTATATCCACCTTTCGCAGCAATGCAGGCTGCTATTCTCCCATGGAGACGATCGTAGAGATGCTGGATGTAGTCCTGTGGAACGGCTTGCCATGCCATTTCCACCTGGCGCCTCAGTTGGACCAGCGTTCGTGCTGGACGTGCAGACCGCGTGAGACGACGCTTCATCCAGTCCCAAACATGCTCAATGGGGGACAGATCCGGAGATTTTGCTGGCCAGGATAGTTGACTTACACCTTCTAGAGCACGTTGGGTGGCACGGGATACATGCGGACGTGCATTGTCCTGTTGGAACAGCAAGTTCCCTTGCCGGTCTAGGAATGGTAGAACGATGGGTTCGATGACGGTTTGGATGTACCGTGCACTATTCAGTGTCCCCTCGACGATCACCAGTGGTGTACGGCCAGTGTAGGAGATCGCTCCCCACACCATGATGCCGGGTGTTGGCCCTGTGTGCCTCGGTCGTATGCAGTCCTGATTGTGGCGCTCACCTGCACGGCGCCAAACACGCATACGACCATCATTGGCACCAAGGCAGAAGCGACTCTCATGGCTGAAGACGACACGTCTCCATTCGTCCCTCCATTCACGCCTGTCGCGACACCACTAGAGGCGGGCTGCACGATGTTGGGGCGTGAGCGGAAGACGGCCTAACGGTGTGCGGGACCGTAGCCCAGCTTCATGGAGACGGTTGCGAATGGTCCTCGCCGATACCCGAGGAGCAACAGTGTCCCTAATTTGCTGGGAAGTGGCGGTGCGGTCCCCTACGGCACTGCGTAGGATCCTACGGTCTTGGCGTGCATCCGTGCGTCGCTGCGGTCCGGTCCCAGGTCGACGGGCACGTGCACCTTCCGCCGACCACTGGCGACAACATCGATGTACTGTGGAGACCTCACGCCCCACGTGTTGAGCAATTCGGCGGTACGTCCACCCGGCCTCCCGCATGCCCACTATACGCCCTCGCTCAAAGTCCGTCAACTGCACATACGGTTCACGTCCACGCTGTCGCGGCATGCTACCAGTGTTAAAGACTGCGATGGAGCTCCGTATGCCACGGCAAACTGGCTGACACTGACGGCGGCGGTGCACAAATGCTGCGCAGCTAGCGCCATTCGACGGCCAACACCGCGGTTCCTGGTGTGTCCGCTGTGCCGTGCGTGTGATCATTGCTTGTACAGCCCTCTCGCAGTGTCCGGAGCAAGTATGGTGGGTCTGACACACCGGTGTCAATGTGTTCTTTTTTCCATTTCCAGGAGTGTGTATACGTAACAAATAACCTTCGCTGACTATATCTTGAATCTCGTAGAACACGTAAGTCATGAAATGGAACAGTCGTACTCTAACTGACGTCAAGGAATACACAAACATATTAGACGCATATCTTCTACACCAGAACTGAAATGTAAATGGTGCTCCGTAGTGTTATTGGCGTTCAGTTATGCGTGCTTCCGTAACCATAGTTTGCATTGGCCTCAAATTGTAATGGATGTACTGTGATCAATATCACTAATATCTAAGTGACAGTGTATCCCAAATGATTAATGACTTCTCTAATTCACATAAACTGCCGTATACGTCCTTTGGTTCCGCATTGCTATGTAAACAACTGACGGGACCATTCCGATTCTACATCACAGCTAGAGCTATTTGCTTGACTGTTGTTTCTCATACGTGAACTACAAATTATTCTCTTTATCTGTTAAGCGGAAGCAAAGAAGTGATAAGTTTACAGCAGGCAACATTACCAGTGAGGAGCCGGCAAGACACACAAGTAAAGGAATAATATTTGTGGTGTTATCGGCTAGGAGAGCTAGAAGGCTTTTGCAGCTGTCTAATGCTGAAGTACTTTCTTCTTCCACGCACAATGCTCCCTTTCCGCACTGTGTATTAGAGTCGTGCTATAAGTCTATCTGTTTAGTGTAGGTGACTGTATGCATACTGAGGTGTCATGTTGGTGCTGTATGATGATGAGAGAAGGCAGAGTCCGGAACACACTGGTGCCACTTAGCATACTTTCCCTGAGCCATAAAAGCCTGGACTCCTTAAAAAATCGAAGTCCCATGTATAAAACAGCTTCAGACTACTGATCATTGAGTTAATGTGTTAAATGTTTGACGTTAGACATGTAAACGAGAAAAAGTTTAGTAAGTTCTGATATTAATTTTAAAGTATGTTAGAAGTCGCTAAGTGTTCTCATTAACAAACAGTAGATGAGAATAACTTGAGCTCCGTTTTAAGGAAAAGTTTGTTTGTCACGCATCGCAATGTTTCTCAAGTCATATCTCCTGAACTCTGTGTCGCACAATGATATAATTTTCAGTGACATATGCCTGTAAAAATTGTTGTGAATAGAGTTAGAAGAAAAGCAGTAATAAATTTAAAGTCAGGTATGGTAAGGAAGTTTTCTGTATTAACAGAGAAAATGTAGCAAACAGTAATCTCTTTACTTTCATCACCTTTTGGGGGTATCAGAGAGAAAAGCTTCGTAAAGCTTTGAAATTATGTTTAAAGTTTGTTGCAGGTCACTAAGTGCTCTCATTCTCATATTCTGGATCAACATAGTGCGGGTACTTACACGCCCTGAGTTACGCTGCCTGAAGTGATATTCACAGTTTCTACCGGTAATACTTGTCATACTGTGTTAAAATGGTTCTGAGCACTATGGTACTTAACATCTGAGGTCATCAGTCCCCTAGAACTTAGAACTACTTCCACCTAACTAACCTAAGGACATCACACCCATCCATGCCTGAGGCATGATTCGAACCGTGGCGGCAGAGCGGTTCTAGGCGCTTCCGTCTTGAACAGCGCAACCGCTACGGTCGCAGGTTCGAATCCTGCCTCGGGCATGGATGCGTGTGATGTCCTTAGGTTAGTTAGGTTTAAGTAGTTCTAAGTTCTAGGGGACTGAAGACCTCACATGTTAAGTTCAAAATGGCTCCGAGCACTATGGGACTTTGGTCGTCAGTCCCCTAGCATTTAGAACTACTTAAACCTAACTAACATAAGGACATCACGCACAACCATGTCCGAGGCAGGATTCGAACCGGCGACCGTAGCGGTTGCGTGGTTCCAGAGTGTAGCGCCTAGAACCACTCGGCCACTCCAGCCGACATACTGTGTTAAACCTTTAACGTTAGATTATACCTCTTAACCAGTAAAGTCGGTCAGCAACTGTACGAAACACTGAAAATAAAATTTTTGTTGCCCCTAAAAGTCGTTAGATTGGCAACTTGCAACTGACACTATGTGCCATCACCTTGATTACCCGTTTACTAATATAGGTGTCACTAAAGGGTTTCCGGAATTAAATGTTCCCGTATGACCGATCGATCATCAACAGTGTCACATGCCCTCGCTTCATCAGGAATTACGGATAGGGTCGGAATTTAATCTAGGACATAGGCTCAGAAGCCTTACGAGCATCACCTCTCCCCCCTCCCCCTTCTACTATACGTACTTCTGTATATCAAGCGATGAAACATAGTCTTCACTTAATTCTATCTCTACGATGCAAGATGAAGTAGAACGTAAGGGTTAACATTAGGTCTTCGCGTCGATTGAATCTGAACTTAATGAAATTCCTAAATGCACTCAAATGCGTATGTGTGTATGTAGATATAAAGAAATAACCATCGTTACACAAATATCGCTCAAAAGTTAAATATACTGTTAGATTTAAATCAAAGGCATATTGCCAAACTTTGGAAGAACTGTGAATCCATTATGCTAAAGAAGATTGTCCATCGTCGAAAAACGTACCTAGCACAGATGATGATTTAGTAATAAAATGAGACTGTAAGATATTATAAGTAAATGCGATTTCCTCATTAAACAGTATATACAACCGTAGAACACTGAAGAGGGAATAATGTTACATTGCTACTAAACCATTGCAAAGTTTACTATTCCACATTTTATTCAAAGGAAGCATTAATTTATAGTTTATGTATTAATTACAAGTATTAGATCTTCAGTGGTATGATACATACAAAATTAAGTACAAAATATCATATTTCATGCCCTGCTGCAACCTTAAACTTTAGTAGGGTTTAGTAGCTAGGATTAAGCTGATTTTCGTCACAACCATATGCGACTAGAATACAGCAATATGTGTCATGGACGCTTTATCTGTGATGGCAGTGGATGTGAAACAAAACTTCCAATTTGAGAAGCAGTGGTCAATATATGAAACAATTCACTATTCCCCTTCTGTGGGAGAGATCTTCAGGTAGAAATAAGCGAAATCTTTGCAGATGTTTTCCGCCGATGGGGACGAAACGTCGATGAATAGTTTTAATGGTTAAAATGGCTCTCAGCACTATAGGACTTAACATCTTAGGTCATCAGTCCCCTAGAACTTAGAACCACTTAAACCTAACTAACGTAAAGACATCACACACACATCCATGCCCGAGGCAGGATTCGAACCTGCGACCGTAGCAGTCCCGCGGTTCCGGACTGCAGCGCCTAGAACCGCACGACCACCGCGGCCGGCAACAGTTTCAATATAAACAAGTAAATTTTAACTGAAGTAAACACTGGTCGTGAAATTCTGTATTGTATTAATGGTTATAAAATGTGAGTGAAAACATGAATTACACCGTTACTTCAGTCTAAAATCTAATGAACGTCTGTTTAACGAGGAAATCGCATTTACTTATAATATCTTAGAGTGTCATTTGATTTCTCTGCCTCGTGATGACTGGGTGTTGTGCGATGTCCTTAGGTTAGTTAGGTTTAAGTAGTTCTAAGTTCTAGGGAACTGACGACCATAGATGTTAAGTCCCATAGTGCTCAGAGCCATTTGAACCATTTAGTCTCATTTGATTGCTAAACCATCAACTGCGGAAAGTAAACAGTATCTTAAGGAGAAGCTAAAAAGTGAAACGCATTGCTACAGAGTTACAGCGCAAATTTACTTGAAAAATTTAGACAAACGTCTTTCTTTCTCATCATCACATCTTCATTGATGGGACCCCCTGTTCTTTTAGCACTTGGAACATCCCCGTCAAAAACGCTCTCAGGTTGATATCTACATCTACATCTACATTGATACTCCGCAAGCCACCCAACGGTGTGTGGCGGAGGGCACTTTACGTGCCACTGTCATTACCTCCCTTTCCTGTTCCAGTCGCGTTTGGTTCGCGGGAAGAACGACTGTCTGAAAGCCTCCGTGCGCGCTCTAATCTCTCTAATTTTACATTCGTGATCTCCTCGGGAGGTATAAGTAGGGGGAAGCAATATATTCGATACCTCATCCAGAAACGCACCCTCTCGAAACCTGGCGAGCAAGCTACACCGCGATGCAGAGCGCCTCTCTTGCAGAGTCTGCCACTTGAGTTTATTAAACATCTCCGTAACGCTATCACGGTTACCAAATAACGCTGTGACGAAACGCGCCGCTCTTCTTTGGAAGAAGAAATTATCGCTTTGTCACTTAACTGAGTTGCGTTGTAGATTAGCCACATAAAAGTATTTAGTGCACTGCTAACCCGTTTAACTCAAAAGTGTTTCTATTGCGATCGGTGAATTAGAGTGAAAGTGTTCTAGACTAACACCGCAGTCTTTCAATTACTACTGTGCGAAATCTCCAGACGATTTACAGGTACACCCTTTACTGAGATGACAAAAGTCATGGGATACCTCATAATATTGCCAGGAGTAGTGCAATAACTCGACGAGACGTGAACTCAAAAAGTCATTGGAAGTTCCCTGCAGAAATATTGAGCCGTACTGCCTCTTTATCCGTCCATAACAGCGAAACTGTTGTCGGTGTACGATTTTGTGCAAGAACTGACCTCTAAATTGTGTCTTATAAAACTTCAATTGGATTCATTTCGGGAGATGTGGGTGGCCAAATCATTCGCTAGAACTGTAAAGAATGTTTTTCAAACCAATCACGAATTATTGTGGTCCAGTGACATGGCGCATTGTTATCCATAAAACATCCACTGTTGTTTGGGGACATGAAGTCCATGAATGGTGGCATGTGGTCTCAGTTGCTTCAGTTGGACCAGAGGACCGAGTCCATTCTACTTGAACACAGGCAGCCGTTGGGGCCGAGCGGTTCCAGGCGTTTCAGTCCGGAACCGCACTGCTGCTACGGTCGCAGGTTCGAATCTTGCCTCGGACATGAATGTGTGTGATGTCCTTCGGTTAGTTAGGTTTAAGTAGTTCTGGGTCTAGGGGACTGATGACCTCAGATGTTAAGTCTCATAGTGCTTAGAGCCATTTGAATCATTTTGAACTTAAGCACAGAATACATATTATGGAGCCACGGCCAGTTTGCACAAGTGACTTGTTGACAACTTGAGTCCACGGATTCGTGGGGTTTGCGCTATACTCGATCGTCTTAGCGACTGAAATCGGGACTCATCTCACCAGGCCACGGTTTTCCAGTCGTCTAGGGTCCATCCGACATGGTCACGTGCCCAGGAAAGGCGCTGCAGACGAAATCGTGTTGATAGGAAGGGCACTTGAGTTTGTCAACTGCTGCCATGGCCCATTAAAGCCAAGTTCCGCGCCGGCCGGTGTGGCCGAACGGTTCTAGGCGCTTCAGTCTGGAACCGTGCGACCACTACGGTCGCAGGTTCGAATCCTGCCTCGGTCATGGAAGTGTGTGGTGTCCTTAGTTTATTTAGGTTTAAGTAGTTTTAAGTTCTAGAAGACTGATGACCTCAGAAGTTTAGTCCCATAGTGCTCAGAGCCATTTGAACCAAGTTTCGCCTCACTGTTATAACAGATACGTTCGTCGTACGTCCCGCACTTCCTTGCACTGTTCATTAAAGAATATATTTTTATCTCTTCTAGCTAATTTCTGAAAATCTTTATTTAATTCAAACATAGCTGATCTATCTCCGTTCATTTTTGCTTTCCTTCGTTCTTCTGCAACTTGCAGTGCCTCAACTGACAGCCATCTAGCCTTCTTACTGTTCCTTTTCTTGGGAATGTGTTTCTCTGCGGCCTCCTTGACAGTATTAGCTACTTCTGTCCACATCTCTTGCGAGCTTTTGTCCTCCAGCTGTAGTACATTAAATCTGTTTTGTACCTCTACAGCATAGTCGGAGGGTATAGAGTTAAGGTCTTGTCTGCAAGTTGGGACACTTTTTGCTGCGTTCTGAAGTTTCAGCCGAAATTTTGCAATCAGGAGCTCATGATTTGATCCGCAGTCAGCCCCAGGTCTTGTTGTAGCTGACTGAACCGCGCTCTTCCACCTCTGATTACAAAGTATGTAATCAATTTGGTTCTGGTGTTGGCCATCTGGCGAAGTCCAGGTATATAGGCGTCGTTTTGAAAGTTGAAACAGTGTATTAGTAATTATCAATGAATTTTCTTGGCAGAATTCTAGGAGTCTCTGTCCAGCTTCATTTGTTGTACCAAGACCATATTTCCCTGTTATACTTTCTACAGCTTCATTTCCCACTTTTGCATTCCATAGAACTGGTCGATAATTTCCTTTTCAACACGGTTGTTGGTGCAGAAACTTGAATTACTGTGATGTTGAGGGGCTGACCTTGAAGTCTGATGGACATCATTCTATCATTTTTATATTTGCATCCCATTACAGCTTTTCTCACTTTATCACTAACTATGAAGGCTACTCCATTACTTCTGTTGTTATCGGATTAGCTTTAGATACTGGTTATTGCACAACGTTACCCAAGCTGATTAATTACTTTTACTGCTTGGCTGCTCAGAAGATCCTTGGTGGGAATTTAGCAGTTACTTGGTGTATTGAAGGAAATGTCTTCCTTGCTCAGTGCCAGTAACTTATAATTTAATTCCCGTACACTGAATGAAGCTTAGATCCGATGCCGCAGTAAAAACAAAAGTAGGTTTCTAGGTATTCTTACATCTGCACCACAACATGACGGCATGTGCAGTGGTATTTAGTCTAAAAACTTAAAACAAACTCGCACACACGACAGCAGAAAATGGTATGATTATCAGAGCAACTTCACATCAAAGCACCCGACTTCCGTTTTAGGTACCGATGCGTTCAGTTTCTGCTAGTCATCATCCTCGTCTTTTGTTCTCTGCTTCGTCATGCTACAAAATTAAGAGACGTTAACCTTAGTCCCCGCAGACTGCGATTTGTCGTACGCAGCAACGCAGTATGAGAAGGGGAAATGCCAAGTAGTAGTGCTCCGATGAATAATTTCGTTACGATGTCATCTTAATTTTCTATTCAAGAAAATGCGGTGCTACGCTTACATAATGCGTCCAATCTTCGGATTATTGTGCTTTACGTCGCTAGTTATTACTTGCTAATTAGACGCATTATCGGTTTAATTGTAATTATTAATACAGAATAATTGATGCTTATTCATGGGTCTCTACAGCCACACGAAATTATGTTAAACGTTTCATTTACCAAGAAAGTTAAGAAAAGTCCCCTCGAATTCCTGTTGGTTAAATTTAAGGAACTGGTTTTTAAGGATGAGGAAAGAAGAATTTTGATGCAATAAGCGTATGTCTCGTACAAATATCACGGTCAGAGTGGATTAGGACTTTTCAGTAGCTATAGACAGACATTTTTTTCTAGCTAAATATGTGGATAGGACAGAATAGAAAATGGTTATTATTGGTAGGAAGCACCCTTCGTCATGCACTGTACTCTACAAGAACATGAATAAAGACTGGACTTCTCTGCAAAGCAGAACCGTGTACTGTTCAATGTAAGGCGCTGCAGTCATGGACTTTGCGACTGGTCCCGGCGGAGGTTCGAGTTCTTCCTCGGGCATGGGTGTGTGTGTTTGTCCTTTGGATAATTTAGGTTAAGTAGTGTGTAGGCTTACTGACTGATGACCTTAGCAGTTAAGTCTCAAAAGATTTCACACACATTTTAACACTTTTTTTTACTGTTCAATAACAATACCATGAGGCGTAGAGCTCAGATAATGATATCATATGTCGTCTATGAACAAGAAAGCTATACATTTAGAGTGAAAGGTAAAAATAAAATATGATGTAACTTACATTAAACTGTTTGCTATTAAGAAAACGTGACTTCTTAGACTGTAGACAACAAGGAACACCGCCAACCTTTAGGAATAACTGTACCCTTTTATTTTTTTTTTATTAAAGGACGTAACAGAGGAGTCATTGGATTTATCTGGAACAGAATGTTTTTCTTCACACTTCAATATTATCCCGGAAAGTTATGTATGAAGGAGGAAGGAATGAAGATAATCATCCAACCTACAACTGACAAAAGTGGCGAAAAGGCACATAAACACGACTGAAATACCTCCTACGCTTTTGGACAGGGTCCTTCTTCAGATACATCTGACGAAACACAAACACTATGTGAGGCTCCATTGTCCCAGTTGATTACAGACACATTGTCCCTCTACTGCAGCCTAATTGGCCAGAATAGACAGCTGGGACATATTAGCATATGTCAGTCTGTCTGTCTGTCTCAGTGTGTGTGTGTGTGTGTTTGTAGGCAGCTGGGACAAATTAATTCTGTGTTTTGTGTCAGTGTGTGAAGAAAACCCAACAATGTTTGCAATCGTGTTTATTTTCCAGACCATCACTCAGCGCCTTAACTAAACTGTGAGTGTTGACTTTGCTCTCTATGTTATGTTAGACTTCACTAGATATTTACGAGCTTCCAGCATAATAGAGTAGCTTGGATCAGAATCTTCTGGTAATCAATAGAACAAAAAACCAATGGAAGTTGCAAATTGTTATTTTTTATTCGTGTTCATTGCTCATTTTTGACATCTTCGCAGCTGTCATTTTAGACTTTGTTATGATGATTTGAAAATGGGTCTCGGACCGAAACTAGTCATCGAATGAATAAAAAATAAAAATTCGTAACTTGGACTGGTTTCCGGTTCTACTGATTCACTAGATATGCTTTTATAATTTTTATTGCCATTATGAAAGTATCTGTACAGATGGCTTCCGCGTCAAAGTGTTCTCTGTATCGTTTACTCACCATTAGAAGCGACGGGAAATTTACCAATCTGGCTGTATGAATGAGGAATTGCCGACGGCTTCAGAACAAGGTAAGCAAATTCTTATACGAGTCATCGCTACGCGAGACCCAGTATACACTCACAGGTCACCCAAATGCTGATGATTCTGACGTGGTGTTTTATGAGTTTTTAGATTATGATCTGCCATGCCCCACATACACCGATAAGCCAAAACATTGTGACCAAAGACCACCGCGAGGTTGGATGCCTCCTGGTGACGTTGCGGGCACGTGACGCATTATGAGAAATATGAAAGCGGAGCAGAGACGGAAGGGGATCACCCTGGCAAAGATATGGGCTGAAGATGGGAAAAATCCACTGAGATAAGCGACTTTGTCAAAGGACAGGTTATTGTTAAGCAACGCTTGTAAACGAGTATCTCGAAAAAGGCAAAGCTTGTCGAATGTTTACTTGCTACTGTCGTGAACGTCTACAGAAAGAGGTAGGACAATGAAACTACCACTAAGCGCTGAATGGTTAAATGGTTGTACGTCCAAGACTCTTCACCTAACGTGGGGTTCGGACGCTTGTCTGCTTTGTAAAGTAGGATAGATGGTGATCTGTGGTATTTCTGCCAAAAGAGCACAGTGCTCGTCCATGCACAAGTGTTTCGTAGCGCACTGTTCATCGTACATTGTTGAACATAGAGCTCCGCAGCAGGCTGCCCCTACGTGTTCACATGTTGACCCAACGACATAGTTAACTGCGATTGCTCGGGGCCATAGGGATTCGACCATCGATCAGTGGAACGTTCCTGTTCTTCGGCTGAATCACATTTTTGCTACACTATGTGAATGGTCGTCTCCACAATCGCCGTCATCGAGGTGAACGACGGCTCGAAAGACGCAGCGCGTCACGTACGCAGGCTGGGCGGAACAGTGGTACGCTATGGGAGACATTCTCCGCGCTTGCACGGGATCTGTGTCAGTGATCGAAGACACGCTGACAGCTGCGAACCATCTGCAGCCCTTCATGCTTGATGTCTTCCCCTTCAAGCATGATGTCGTCTTTCAGCCGTACAATTATCCTTGTCTCAGAGCCATAAACGTGCTACACTATGTTGAGGAGCATTTTAGTGAACTAACTTCGATGTCTCTGCGATCAAATTCACGCGATGTAAATCCTCTGGAACCCATCTGAGTCGCTATTGGGCACTATCACCGTTTACACAAATCAGCGGTCCGTTATTTTCACGACTTACATGACCTGCGTGTAGACATCTAATGCCACATTCCTACCAGCAAACTGTCGGATCCCTGATACGCTGAATCAGTCATGTATTTCGTTGCAAAGATGGGCAAAAAGTTATTAAGCAGGTGGTCAGAATATTTGGCTCATTGGTGTGTAAGACTGTTAGCAGCCATCATAAGCAGGGCACTTGAAGCATAAACTAGAAGTCATTGTCATAGTCTAAAATCCATTTGAAAATGATTTTATTCTTATGACATCAACGGTTATCCTGATACAAAAGCAACTTCCGCAGGAAGAGACACCCGTCGTGAAAGAATGCAAATAAAATGATTCCGAAGTAGTATATAGAATTTACATTAAACTTACGTGGGTGAAACTAATGAAAATGACGAGGATGAAATCAAGAAAATGCTGTGGCATCATACATTAGCGTAGACATGATAATTTAATGATGAATGTTTTTTTCCTCCCTATAACGTCGTAACCAGAGCTTTTCCCACGCCGACTGTTCAAAAATTACCGCTACGGGAACGAATTTGATGGGCTTCCGTGGTTTAAGACTGCCATGTACGTACATGGAGAGGAGTGTCACCAACAATGAAACTACCAGTCCTTCTCAGAAGCCTACTGGTATAGATTACTTGGTTAATGTGACTGCTTGCGAAAAGCAGGAGATCCATATTCGAATGGTGGTATGTCAAGCATTTTCACATGTCAAGATAGATTCAGTAAACAGCATTAACGATGCCGATGTCAGGGAAAGGGGAAGGAGACTGTTTTCCGTAATTTAATATGTACCAGTGAATTCTTCGAATAGATAACCTGGAAGAAGGCGTCGCCTGAAAGAACTGCCGACATTAGGCCAATGGAAGTGTGATTCATCCAATAACTCAACTAGTTTCCTTTCTTTGATTATCGAAACGCTTTATATCTGTGCCAACTGTTACTGTCCTCGTCTTCGTCGTTGGTTGAATAATTTAAGTCACAGAAATCATTTCCGGTGGAGTCCTAATATAACTGGAAATAATCCTGTATTATCATGCATCAAACTTAGTTATCAGTTGCGCCATGAGTTGCGCCATGAGTCCACATTCTTGAACGAGACATTCTGGAAATCAAACGGCTTAAAATCTACTACAGCGCTTCCAGTGTCATTATACCACATTTGAAACAAATCATTGGCTGCCCAAAACGAAAATTTGATGAACGACACCTTTGGCACGACAGTCGTCCGCAGTTACCGTGACATAACTTCCATGTCTTGTAGTTAACGACATACGCTAATATTTAATAATATGTGAATTAGACATTCAACTAGCTAGAGTTGCTTTTTAACCCTCTATTGCCCAAATTATTAGTTCCTGTAGAAAAAAATATTTATATGCACAGAATGTTAGAGAATAATTTATGAAATGCAGTGTTTATAATGAAGAATAATACTTACATTTCTAACTAAGTATTTTTGTTTCTTGAAAAATGACAATAGCATCACTGTAAATAATAGCTTAACTTGCACCAGCACAGGAAGACGACAAATGACTGCAGTCCAACATTCAATGCTACCTACCAAAGATAATATTATTCTGGTGCCAGTGCAAACAATCTAAATATAAAGCAGCCATATTGTAACACTCAAGTCACACTGGTCAAGAAAGAAATAACGATCCTAATGCGAAATATAACGATAAAATTTGACGTGACTTCAGAGTCACGGTGGGCAGTAGAGGGTTAACAGAGGATGAGAACAGCACAACGAAGGAGGCCATATGATCGACATTCCGGCTCAAGTTTGGCGTCTTTTCCATTTTTATGGACTTGACAGATGTTTTGACCTTTTATCCATTCCTGAATAAATCTCTAGAACAATTGTTCACTTCTGAACAGTAAAGTTCATGACTAATTTAGCCATTTGTTAATCAGTGGATAACGTCTCAAATGTTTTTTTTATTCCAGTCTTTGATCACAATATGACTTTTTTAGACGATGACCGGTTTCAGTCCGTAATGACCATCCTCAGATCATTTTTACACCATGTTCTAAAGTGATAAGGCCATTATAGCATCGTCAAAACATAAAAATATAATCAGCCATTATTAGGACATGGTGTAAAAAAGATGTGAGGATGGTCATTACGGACTGAAGCAGGTCATCATCTAAAGAATTCATATTGTGATCAAAGACTGGAATAAAACAACATTTGACAGTACTGGATCACATTTTGTATATGCGACCATGTCGCAGTTGGTGAGGATAACGCCTCAAGTTTACATAAATGTCTCATAGCCTCCTAAGGGTCTTCAAGTCGCACCTTAAATTAATGACAGAAGAGAAAAGAGGAAAGAAGGAAGTTTAAGGTTTAACATCACAGCGACGAAGAATTCACGAGAGACGTAACACAAGCTCGTACTGGAGAAGTATGGTGAAAGGAACACCTGAATCCTTTTCAAAGGAACCATCCCAGTATTTGCGTTAATGATTTAGGGAAACTGCGGGACACCTAGATCTGTCCTCCCAGACTCCAACTCCAGCGACTTAGCAACTGCACCATCTCGCTGGGTAGCTATTGAAGATCTGTGGTGCAAATTAAGCGCGTACTAGCGAGAGTCAGAACAAGCCAGGTATCTGCCCTCTCCCCCTTCAGATTTTGTTTTTCTAAAACCACATTCGCATCCTGCTCCGCCAGACGGACGTATCGTTTCAGAATCAGTTTAGGAAATCGAGAACTTCTAAAGGATACTGAATAGTAACAAGTAGATGATGAGGTGTTTCCAGCGATATCTCAAAACTGTTTCGTCATTCTTCTCTAAACTCAAATAGCCTTCCCTATTCAATTCCTTCCTAGCCAAGACATTAGTACAGTCAGGACAGATTTATAACTTGCTTCAACGGACAAGCGTGGGAGTTACCTGTAGGCTTAACGGAATCCTGTACCGGGTGAACCACAGCAGTGAATGTCTTACTCCTTGAGATCGCGTTTCAATTGTCTGCTGGCTTGGGAAAGTAATCCGCAACTCCCACTACCCTACCGGCCAAATGACTGAAGTTCCTCCGTCCAAGTACTCTACTGGCCATTAAAATTGCTACACCACGAAGGAAGATGCTGTGATATGCAAACGATTAGCTTTTCAGAGCATTCACACAAGGTTGGTGCCGGTGGCGACACCTGCAACATGCTAACATGAGGAAAGTTTCCAACAGATTTCTCACACAGAAACAGCAGTTGACCGGCGTTACCTGGTGAAACATTGTTGTGATTCCTCGTGTAAGGAGAAGAAATGCCTACCATCACGTTTCCGACTTTGATAAAGGTCGGATTGTAGCCTATCGCGATTGCGGTTTATCGTATTGCGACATTGCTGCTCGCGTTTGTCGAGATCCAATGACTGTTGGCAGAATATGGAATCGGTGGGTTCAATAGGGTAATACGGAACGCCGTGCTGGATCCCAACGGCCTCGTATCACTAGCAGTCGAGATAACAGGCATCTTATCCGCATGGTTGTAACGGATCGTGCAGCCACGTCTCGATCCTCGAGTAAAGAGATGTGGATGTTTGCAAGACAACAACCATCTGAACGAACAGCTCGACGACGTTTGCAGCAGCATGGACTGTCAGCTCGGGGACCGTGGCTGCGGTTACCCTTGACGCTGCATCACAGACAGGAGCGCCTGCGATGGTGTACTCAACGACGAACCAGGGTACATGAATGGCAAAACGTCATTTTTTCGGATGAATCCAGGTTCTGTTTACAGCATCATGATGGTCGCATCCGCATTTGGCGACATCGCGGTGAACGCACATTGTAAGCGTGTATTCGTCATCGCCCTACTGGCGTATCTCCCGGCGTGATGGTATGGGGAGCCATTGGTTACACGTCTCGGTCACGTCTTGTTCGCACTTACGGCACTTTGAACAGAGGACGTTACATTTCAGATGTGTTACGAACCGTGGCTCTACCCTTCATTCGATCTCTGCGAAACCCTCCATTTCAGCAGGATAATGCACGACCGCATGTTGCAGGTCCTGTACGGGCCTTTCTGGATACAGAAAACGTTCGACTGCTGCCATGGCCAGCACATTCTCCAGATCTCTCACCAGTTGAAAGCGTCTGGACAATGGTGACCGAGCAACTGGTTCGTCACAATACGTCAGTCACTACTCTTGATGAACTGTGGTAACGTGTTGAAGCTGCATGGGCAGATGTACTTGTACACGCCATCCAAGCTCTGTTTGACTCAATGCCCAGGCGTAACAAGGCCGTTATTACTGCCAGAGGTGGTTGTTCTGGGTACTGATTTCTCAGGATCTATGGACCCAAATTGCGTGAAAATGTAATCACATGTCAGTTCTAGCATAATATATTTTTCCAATGAATACCCGTGTATCATCTGCATTTCTTCTTGGTGTAGCAATTTTAATGGCCAGTAGTGTAGCTATGAGCCGAGCCGCAGCCCGCAGTTCCAAAGCTACCACATCATCATCAAAGATAGCCAACACGGTCCAGCAAGGCGGGATCTCCTGCTCCGTTAACACATAAGCTCGAGGAATTCCTACCGAGATGGCCCTACGGTGACAATTTCGCCACTTACCTCACTCCCGTGTAAATAACAGTCAGCCCGGCTAGATGACGGTGGCCGGCGACGCCTGCGGCCGGTCCGCGGCCGTGGATGATAACTTCATAGGCGAAGGAGCCGGTTCCGTAATCGGCTGCGTCCACTCACAGACTGCGAGTGTACAGTTAGGCTGCAGCCACCAGCAAGAGCGTCATCCGACACCCACTGACACGACACGCAGGCGCATTACACATCTCACTGCGTGGTGGCCTCCCGTATAACTCAATCTCGCATTCACGAGCGGTGCTTCCATCAGAGGAATGCGAGCGTGAATTAACACGCGGCCGGCCGGGGTGGCCGAGCGCTTCTAGGCGATACAGTCTGGAACCGCGCGACCGCTACGGTCGCAGGTTCGAATCCTGCCTCGGGCATGGATGTGTGTGATGTCCTTATATTAGTTAGGTTTAAGTAGCTCTAAGCTGTGTGGGACTGATGACCTCTGAAGTTAAGTCCCACCCTGCTCAGAGCCATTAACATGCGGATTCAAAACACAAAATGGTACGTCGGTAGTAATACTGTACTTCACGCTGTTTGTGGTTTTCTCTCGAACTCAATGATTAGGTACTTCAGCATTCCGGAAGATTTAGGTTCAGAAAAACTGCGTTGAAAAACCACGAACTTAAGATTTCGCGGCAGACTAAAACCAGGTAAGGGACATCTTGCCTTACGGGCATCACTCTTCCCGACTGCGCCTGAGTGCCGCCTGGATGGCTCATTCGGTAAGTGGACTGTCCGCGAAAGGAACGGTACCAGTGCAGACTCCCGGTATGGAAACAAAGCTGCAATCTTCCAGAAAGTTCCAAAACAGGGTACAACGAAGAGTACTTTAATCCACTCAGACAGCGATTGGCCCAAAGTTTGGTAGAAGGTTTTTTGACAATCTTTCTACACGTTTTTGAGGATGTTGAATCGAATTTTCAGTCCCAAAAAAACTTCTGCCCGGAAACGGGTCAGAAAAGGGAAAAAAACACGAGAAACGGGTGGCCTCTTTTTTTGCATTTTTTGTATATAACTCGGAAAAGACGTAATTTTCGGGAAAACTGGGTGCTTATGAAAATAAAGAGGAAAGAAGTTTTGACGAAATTGGTCCGAGTGACATATTTCGTCAGAACAATAGTGCAGCATTTACGGTTTGCTGAATTTATCGTAAGTCCGGGCATTACCACCAACACCGAACTCGTCATTCCTCAGTATGCCACGTTATTCTTTCAAAAGACAAAATCTTAGCATTAATAGCTCATGGAATTGAAACGTATTTAAATAATTTATGTAAATGACGTTATAATTATGCTTTATTTGTTATTTGGTAATAATTCTCATAATATTATATTATTAATACAATGATAACGATACATGCGTATGTTGCAGCAAAGTGAGATTTAAGATTACTAATTTCAGTTCACATCAGATAGTAGGTTAATAACCCACCAGGGTGGCCGAGAGCGCTAACGCGCTGCTTCCTGGACTCGGGTAGGCGGGCCGGCCCCGGATCGAATCCGCCCGGCGGACTGACGACGGGAGCCGGTGTGCCGGCCAGCCTGGATGTGGTTTTTAGGCGGTTTTTCACATCCCGCTACGTGAATACCGGGCTGGTCCCCCGTTCCGCCTCAGTTCACAGCTCGCAGACATCTGAACACATTCACACTCTTTCATGGATTCCAATAGACGCAGACAGTTGGGGTACACTAATTCCGTCCTGGGGGTCCAGGGTGGCGGCAGAAAGGGCATCCAGTCACCCCTTAACATTAACATGCCAACTCCGATTAACCATGGCCGACCCTGCGTAACTGCGGGACAAGGCGCAAAGCGATAGATAGATAGAACAGAATCAGATAGTGGGTTAATAATTATTTACGTATTATAATTATATAAATTTGAGCTGAAACTGAAGTACAGTGTTTGTTAATAATGAGGTCATGAGATTACCAGAATAGAAATTATAACAAAAATGTGAAATATGGCTGCCTTTCTTCTGTAGGAATCTTCGTTGCAGAGTCATGTTCCGCCTCTGCTTCCAACGCGACTTCTTCTAGGCGTTACGTACACAAGTGACTGGCATCCTCGCAGACTGTATCACTGTTGGTGCAGAGCTTCGAGCAATGGTGGTCTGTTTCTCGGCAGCTACAGGAGTATCCACGACCCATGGCTTTGTATCTGCATGCGATACAGCCTGACTGCTGAAGTCTAGTGTTTGTAACCAGGCGATTCCTGGATCTCGTATAAACCCATTCATCGGGATTTTTGTTTTATCAGTTGTTCTAAATGCCGACTCGATGTAGCTGCTGTGTCTGAGGTGATTAGGAGGCTCTCCTCGTATACTACCACATTTAACTTTAAAAGGAATCGATTACCACAATCCTCTGCGACCTTCTTGTCCAGGTTTGGCTCGTTAAATACACTAAAAGACAAAAAAAAAAGTGACGCACCACGAAGGAATTGTCCGAATGGGGCGGAAGTCGGTAGATGCGATGTACTTGTCAGACAAGGAAATGAATTGAATGATTTATTCAAGAGAGAGAGCTTCCTAAGTTAAGCAAGTCAATGACACGTTAGTCCACCTCTGCTCCTTATGCAAGCAGTTATTCAGTCTGGCACGTTGAATGTCCTCCTGAGGGATATCGAGCCAAATTCTGTCCAGTTTGCACGTCAGATCGCGAAAATACCGAGCTCCCTGCAGGGCTCTGCCGATAAGCTCCAAACGTTCTCAGCAGGGGAGACATTCGGCGACCTTGTTGACCAAGGGAGGGTTTGGCATGCACGATGACAAGCAGTAAAAACTGTCACCGTGTGCGCGCGGGAATTATCTTGTTGAAATGTAAGCTCGGGATGGCTTGTCATCAAGGGCAACAACACGGGTCGTAGAACATCGTTGATGTACCGCTGTGCTGTAAGGCTGTGACGAATGATAACCGGAGGCGTCCTGCTATGAAAAGAAATGGCACCCCAGACCATCAATCGAGGTTGTCGGACCATATGGCGGGCGACAATCGGACTGGTAACGGACCGCTATCCGGACCGAGTCCAGACACGAACTCGCTGGCCATCGGGGCTCATTTCGAGGTGGGACTTATCAATAAAGACAATTCTACTCCAGTAAATGAGATTCCAGGACATTCTGTCGCTGTACAAGGACCATGGCGCCGTTTGACCTCTTCCGTTGGGTCCTGTCCTGAGCTGAGAGACTGCACTGACGTCCCAACAGGCCGTGGGCCACCTGCTGCATCAGTGCCGTCCCACTCGGCACTACAGTTTTGAACGCATAAGCTACTCATTTTTGTTCCGTACAATAATCTGACAAATTGATTCGGTTAATATCTCCACGATCGTTGACTACGTCATCACCCTCTTCTAACTCCCAATTCACCCAAACTCAAGCGTTTACGCACTTTTCTGACATTCCATTAATTATGTAATATAAGCTTCATTGAATACTACAGTGCGCAGAGGCTCTTATAGTAGTACACGAGGTTTTACTAGATAATGATTTTAAATATATAACATAGTTCTAATGCTGCGCATATTTAACCGTTTCTCTGTATTATCACAGGACTATGTACAGTAATACATTTACGATGGTTCTTTTATTGTTAAGAGGTGTGTCACCTTCTTAGAATAATAGTGAAAATATGATAAAATCTCACTGTATGACAGCAGACGGCAGTAATACGTCCCTCATCAGCGCAGTAAAGTCTATAATAATTTAATGAGCCGAGCTGTCTAAGGCGCTGCAGTCATGGACTGTGCGGCTGGTCCCGGCGGAGGTTCGAGTCCTCCCTCGGGCATGGGTATGTGTGTTTGTCCTTAGGATAATTTAGGTTAAGTAGTGTGTAAGCTTATGGACTGATGACCTTAGAAATTAAGTCCCATAAGAATTAACACACATTTAAACATTTTTGAACAATAATTTAATGAAGGCTTTCACTACCGGATGTTTCAGCTGCCGAGAATTCTTCCGGGTTGTATGGCCGTGGTCCATGGAACTCTTCTATCCCTGACGTTTCGTCCAAAGCTACGTTGGACATCTTCGAAGGTGCTCCTGGTTGTCCTCAGCCTTGCCGACTGTAATCATGGTATATATGTTGGACAAAGGAAAGCGTGGAATGGAACATCAGTAGCGTCGCGTTTCCCCTCAGAAAAGTGCTGGACTTGTCTGCCAGCTGAATATCGTCATCGGACAGTGTGCGGGCGGCGAAGTACCAACGCCCGTCATAGCATGCACTTCCACGGGTTCGGTGCGGAGATGGGCTGATGTCGTGTATGGGCCTAAGGGTTGTGCAGTTTGGGTCCTCTAACCTATTGCCCAGCATTACTGTAAACTTCGGCGACCGTCTCGAGTTTCCAGACGATAATGCATGTAACGTGCCCAGACGGTGAAGCTTTTCAGTTACGCAGTGATAATGAAGCAACGACATTAGTGAATTTTCAACGTCGTTTAAAACTTTCTCGCATAGCTTTTTTTTTTTCGAATAAATGAAAAGTCTTAGGAGTATTTTACCGGTCTCTGACCTTCCGGCAGTAGAAGGACGCATCTACGCGTTCTAGCGGTAGGTGACACATTATTATTGCGTGCGTGCGTGTGTGTGTGTGTGTGTGTGTGTGTGTTGTGTGTGTGTGTGTAAAGCAAATGGTTCATATGGCTCTGAGCACTATGGGACTTAACTTCTTTGGTCATCAATCCCCTAGAACTTAGAACTATTTAAACCTAACTAACCTAAGGACATCACACACACCCATGCCCGAGGCAGGATTCGAACCTGCGACCGTAGCGGTCGCGCGGTTCCAGACCGTAGCGCCTAGAACCGCTCGGCCACTCCAGCCGGCTGTGTGAAGCACATATCGTCTTTCAGATTACCTAAGTGACTGAAAGTTTTATTTATCAATGACAAATACGATCGCGGCCTAAATAAATGCTGTAGTCCTAATGATTTAGCACGGGCAAAGAGCAGAGCCCGACCACGTGTTTCCTGCCAAGAAGGAAGCGAAAACAACGAGCAAGAGGTAAAAACTTTAAAATTAGTTGCCGTACGCTGTGGCCGAGTGGTTCTAGGCGCTTTGGTCTGCAACCGCGCTGCTGCTACGGTCGCAGATACGAATCCTTCCCCGGGCACAGATGTGTGTGATGTCCTTAGGTTGGTTAGGTTTAAATAGTTATAAGTCTAGGTGACTGATGATCTCAGATGTTAAGTCCCATAGTGCTTAGAGCCATTTGAATCATTTTTAAAATTAATTTCCACCTAAGTCCGACTATCTTCATGCAGAACAGAAATCCAGAGTCTTGAACAACAAGGAATGAAGAGCGCCACATCTCACCCGTCTCGTGGACACCATCCTCCAGCAGATAGGAAGCAACCAAGTCGAGTGGTCTGCACTGTCAGCTGATGTGAACCACTTTTACCGATGGTGAAACCACCTCAAACGTACGGAGTGTCGTAACAGAAACCTTCCCCAAACAGCGAGCGGATCACCTCAGTAGGGCCACCGTCGATGAGCCGCAGCGCCTCGGTCTCGACTACCTAGTGCAAAGCACGGCAAGGAGGATCCAGGCACTTTGAGTGGCACAAGGAGGAAGCAAAATGATATTAAAGTTTATCTGCCGTTTCTTTTTCAGTTTTCTGAAGCTTATTCATTCATTCCTGCTCTCCTTCAACCTTAGACTTGAAGGCGCAGGTGGTACACAGGCAGTGCGAGACGTGTTTCGAACAGCTTAGTTTCTGACTGCATGATATAGGTGTTCCGATTTCATTTCGCAGGACTTACTTGCTTATTAATATATCCTCTGTGTGTGTTTCTACAGCTTGCGGCGTGGAAAGGAACAATATGACTAACACCATCTGAACGAAAAATTGAGCCTTTCGGAGATTATGGGAAGTACATTTTGCACACTTTCACACAAAACACGTGCCGTGGTAGTAACAAAATCCTTCGGGCCAGAACCATAATGATAGTTCTCTACGTTAAGCAAAAACTTCCTCCAACGACGATGATCATGTGAAGAATTCCGTATCGAGCTGGTTACACATCAGAAAAAAAATATTTATGCTTGAGTAAGTGTAAAGAATCCAATTAAGCTAGAATTTTCCAAATTTTGATACTTACTACTTACAACGTTGAGTTTTATCAGTCTTGGTGTAACGAACGACGCGAAACGGGAACTACTTGATACGTTCTTTGCAATGAGGCATTTCCTTGACACGTAATTTGTACCAAATTAATCCTCTTATGGAGAAAATAAGAAGGAAAAATTAGCAAAAATGCTTGTTCTGAAAAATTGACCTCGGGAAACGAACGACGTAAGGCTTTTTCGGGCTGACTTGTTAATTTAAAATGAGAATTCCTTCACGCAGCCTTTCCATCCACATTATCGTCGCGGGAGAGAAGTTATGAGACAGTCGGCCGCACATTTAGAGGACTGACGGTCCATCCCAACCGGTTCTGCGGATACCGTCAATGGCGACGGCTCATGATGAAGCAATCCATCGTCTGCAAACGAGGCCGTATCCACAACATGGCGGGACATACTCTGCGACTCTCTTCTGCGAACCTTCCTCCGTGCCGGAAGACATTTTATTTTTTATTGTATACCCAGGCCGTCGTCTGTCAACGGAGACGGCTATGAGTAAGGCACAGACTAATGTGCGGTTTGTGGCAGCAGATTTGCTTGCTCCAGGGTCAACGAACCAAAAAGAAAAAAGTACAAAAAAAATCCTATTTCTGTTTTAGCTCAGACCACCAGAAGATGCTTATCGTCCCTGAAGCATCGTGGTGATCGTTGTTTCTCAGTAAAGTGACGTCGCTGACCCCAGGATGTGCTACACAATTTCACACTGAAATTATACCATACACGTCGCTCTTCTAGTTATTCTGCAGAACCGTGCGAGGCCTGGAGTACGTGGACCAACCGAAATAATGTTTATATTGCAGAGAGATGCGTCTAAGACGACGTTTAAAGACGAAATCGCCGGCCACTGTGGCCGAGCGGTTCTAGGCGCTTCAGCCCGGAACCGCGGTGCTGCTGCAGTCGCAGGTTCGAATCCTGTCTCGGGCATGGATGTGTGTGATGTCCTTAGGTTGGTTAGGTTTAAGTAGTTCTAAGTCTAGGGGACTGATGACCTCCGATGTTAAGTCCCATAGTGCTTAGAGCCATTTGAAAGACGAAATCTGAAGAAAGAAACTCATTACATGTCCGTTTACTACGTTACATGACTCGATATCATGTGGCAAGTGTTTTGGCCTTTCACGTCAATTGGATTCCTAAAAGAACTTTAACGTCTAAATCCCATATTCTTAAATTCAAGAAATGTTTCTTCTCCACTGGATTCAGAACTGTCTTTTTGATTGTAACAATAGGGTAGTAAATATCTAGAATCACGTGTATATATATACAAGGTTTTTCAGGGGAAACAGTAAATATTTTTGGAGGCGGGTGTAGAATAATTCCAGGAAAACATTTCATATAATTTCAGTTCAGTTTTTGTTACAGGGCCTGAGATCTTGCAGAAATAAGTTTTCATTTCCGATGTTAATACTCCAGTTGCTATGGGTTTATCTATCGATAGTCATTTTTGATGTGAAGTTGTGAAATTGTGTTTCGGTTTACATGAATGAATATTCCAGCTGTGACTCTGATTTGTTGACAGTTCTGTTCTATCGTTTAAGCGTATCGGACATATGAGGGTTGTCCAGAAACTAAGTTCCGATCGGTCGCGAAATGGAAACCACAGTGACAACCAGAAATGTTTTATTTGCAACAGTTAGGTACACCCTCCACCTGCTTCTCTACATAGTCGCCGCTCCAACTTCGAGCGTTATCGCAGTGTTGTATCAACTTTCCAGTATCCTCTTCATAGAAAGCAGCCGCCTGTGCTTTCGGCCACTTATCTGCGCTGGTCTGCAGCTCGTTGTCTGTGGAAAAATTTTGTCTTCATAGCCAGCGGTTCTTGTGAGCAGAGATGAGACTCAGGGGGAGCCAATTACGGACCGTAGTGCGGGTGATCTAACGCTTCTCATCGGAAACGCTTCAGGAGCGTCTTTATTGCCCCTGCAGTGTGCGGCCGAGAATTGGCACGAAGGAGGAACTGCTCTACAGTTGTGTTATGTGGGCTGCATGACACAGGCGAAATCTCTAACCAGGCTCTCATACTTGGCGGGAGACACTATTCCCTACGCATCTTTACGTGCTCACTTTTCACTCAAAACTGAAAAGAGCGACGTGACACGTTCGACGGGCATACTACAGACACTTCCCGACACATCTGTGGAAAGCTTTAGCGGATTTTTCCAGTGGTTTCTATTTCGCGACCGATCGGAACTTACTTTCTGGTCAACCCTCATATTTACAAATGCTGAGTAAGCCCATATGATGTTTGTGTACGAGTTTTGTAGAGGAAAAGCTGTTGCTGCTTTTAGAGAACAGCAGACTACCAGATTCAATAGTATTTACTCGTGTTTTATCTAAGCAGCAAGGGAACATTTATCTGTGAATGAATGGTACGTTAAGATAGGAAACCAATTGACTAGATCTGTTGTGTTACCGCATCGTGTTACGAGGCACTGTTATCTACACTTTCTTGACAACGAGCTGCCAGCTTTGTTACAAGAATTTCCTTTTGTTTGAAGAACAGGTATATTCAACCAGCGTGTCTGCGCCCTGCACGTACTGATCGTCAGGTGACTCACCATATAAACCTGGTAATCTCCGGACGACTGATCGGCAGCAATGGCCACGTTTCTTGGCCAGCAAGATCCATGGACCTTAGCGCTTTAGACTTGCTTGTAGAGCTGGTTGAAAGGCAACGTCTATTTAAAAGAAAGTGAAAAGAAGAGACGAACTGATCACTCCTATTCTGAAATGTGCTGCAGCGTAAAAGAATGGCAAGACGACCTCGGAAGAGCTACACATGATGTCGTCAAGAGAATTAGAAAGTGCATTGTATTCGGAGGTGCAAATTCATGAAAGTCAACTCAGAAGTTTTGTACCATTCTTTCAAACCTTTTGTATTGGCCTGCTTTAGATTCTAAAAGTTGTATCTCTGAAATTAGTAAAAGATGGACAAGTTAAATGGAATGTTTTTTATTCGAATTAGTCTACTTACTACCTCCTCAAAAATTTTCTATTTCTTCTGAAACGCCTGATACGATAAATGTAAGATCTTTTATAAAAGATAATGTCGAATAACTCCTGGCCTTGGACATCGTAAATGTGTCAAGTTGGAGGACAAGGAAATAGACTAGAGTTCATTTTGTAAATCTCAATAAATAATGTTTTAACGACAAGTCACCTCTTTCACACTAGCGTTTTATTCTCTCTTGGTACATGTACCAGGGGCTTTCAGTAAGTATTGAAACACATGTTTTTCTCAGCAAACTTGGGTTGAAAAAAATGCGGAATTTGTCGTGGGACATCGTGGCATATTCAGCTTCAGCTCCTAGAGTTTCTGGAGTTCCGATAGGTGACGGCGCTGTACATGACCTTCAAAATGGCGTCTGTAACGGAGATGCGTTGCAGGCTGAGAGAGGCCTTATAGATTCCGATGCTTCACTTCAGGTTTACTGTATCCCTCTGACCTTCTTATTGACGATGAAACACAGAAATTGCATCGGAATTAAATACAAAATGCACAATGCCGACTTAAGTACAAGAAAACTGACTCTTTTAACTATCTATGTTTTGAACCATTCCTGTGACACTAGTTATAGATTCCGATGCTTCACTTCAGGTTTACTGTATCCCTCTGACATCCTTATTGACGATGAAACACAGATATGTCATTGAGAATTTTTGACGAAAAATCAGAGCATCGTACATATTCATAGGCGCTTGCAGAATGTCTACGGAGACCTGGCAGTGAACAAAAGCACGAAGAGTCATTGAGCGATGAATCTGTCATCATCGTAACAAGGTCGGGCAAACTTGTCCGATCTGCTGCGCGCAGGCCGACCGCACACAGCTGTGACTCCTGAAGTGTTGGAACTTGCGGACACTCTCATTCAAGGTGATCGACGGATCACAATCAAACATCTCGCTGCGCGACCGGACGTCTCTGTTGGTAGTGCCGACACACTCGTCCACCATTTGCGATTGTACTGTATTGTATGGTACTGAACTGGGGACGTAGAAACGACGGAGAGGCTTCGTCCCCGCCATAGCCTCAGTTGTACACAACACTACAACAGACTACAGCAGTCTGCTCACCCCTCCGCCGCCCCACACCGAACCCAGGGTTATTGTGCGGTTCGGCCCCCAGTGAACCCCCCCCCCCCCCCCCCAGGGAAAGTCTCACACCAAACAAGTGTAACCCAGATGTGTGCGTGGTAGAGTAATAATGGTGTACGCGTACGTGGAGATAGTGTTTGCGCAGCAATCGCCGACATAGTGTAACTGAGGCGGAATGAGGGGAACCAGCCCGCATTCGCCGAGGCAGATGGAAAACCGCCTAAAAACATCCACAGATTGGCCGGCACAGCAGACCTCCACACTAATCAGCTGGGCGGATTCGTGCCGGGGACCGGCACGTCTTCCCGCCCAGTAAGCCATTGCGTTAGACCGCACGGCTAACAGGGCGGGACCATTTGCGATACTCAAAGGTGTCTGCCCTTTGGGTTCCTCACTACCTATAAGAAGACCATAAGGAGCACCTGTGCTGAACTGCTTGCGCGTTATGAGGCTGATCGTACCAGTTTTATGCTGAAGATCGTCACAGCCGTTGAACCATGGGTTCATCATTTAGAACCGAAAAGAAAACTGCAATCTATCGAGTGGCGCCATACCACCTATCATCTGAAGAAACAGTTCAAAGCTGCATCCTCAGCCAGTTAAGTAATGGCGACTGTCTTCTGGGACTCTGAAGAGGTTATTCTGACTGATGTCGTCCCTTGTGGTGTAACGATAAACTCGGAAGTCTACTGTGCTACCCTCAGGAAACTAAGAACGAATTCAGTGTGTTCGTCGCCACAAAAATGCAAACAAACTTCCTCTTGTCCATGGCAGCGCAAGGCCTCTCACAAGTATGCGCACCCAAGAGGAGATCACAAAATGTAATTGGACTTCTTTTCTCATCCACCCTGCAGCCCGGATTTCGCACTTTCCGACGTTCATCCGTTTTGCCCAATGAAGGATGCACTTCGTTGGAAGCAGTAGATGGATTATGGGGAGGTTATTGATGCAACAAGACGTTGGCTTAACGCCGACCAGTAGGGTGGTACTATGCGAGTATACAAGGCCTTCCAGTAATGTGACATAAGGCCATCGCGTTGAAAGGAGATTATGTTGAAAAATAGGTAGCCAAGAGCGTTGGAAATGGTATGGTGTATTGGAATTCAGAATAAAAACCAACACGCTTTCCGAAAAAAGTGTTACATTACTTTTTGACAGCCCCTGGTTTATATTGTGTCTTCCCTATACCTTACATATATTTTTTCTGAGGATTTCCAACATCTTGCACCATTTTACGCTGTTGGAGACTTTTTCTATGCGTGAAAATATTTTAATTTTTCTTATGACTTGCCTCCGTTATGATGTACAACATCGCTCCATTCTTCTGAGCAGCTAGGATGCATGCGATTTTAAGTTGTAATATGAGCAGCCCTGGTGTTTATCTATCTGTGATATCTTCGGGTTTGTGTTGATGATACTCGTCGCAATGTTCAGAGGTATATCACGAGTCTCATTGATTCTACACATTAAATAATCGTGTGATTACCCCTCCCGCCAGTGATTTACTAAATACTGGAGGGATGTTGTCAATGCCTTCTGCTTTGTTTGATAGGAAGTCTTTCAAAGCTCTTTAGAGAAAAAGTGATAACAGGTCGAGGAATGCTCGAGCTGTTTTTCGTTGAAGTTGCAGTAGCGTACGTACCGATACTCTGTCTCCAAAGAGCAGCTGATCGTTCTGCAATATTATGCAGCAAGTTTGTGCTTCACAACCACCACTCAGGCAGCATTACTCGCTCTCCTCGTAGCTAACGCGTGCTTACGAATCTAAGATACAACGGTTCAAATGGCTCTGAACACTATGGGACTCAACATCTTAGGTCATAAGTCCCCTAGAACGTAGAACTACTTACGCCTAACTAACCTAAGGACATCACACACACCCATGCCCGAGGCAGGATTCGAACCTGCGACCGTAGCAGTCCCGCGGTTCCGGACTGCAGCGCCCGAACCGCTAGTCCACCGCGGCCGGCTCTAAGATACAGCAGCGGTGTTTTTCCACCAGCATAGTGGGGAGGGATGTAGGTACTTGAATTAACAGTACCGGTTACAAGCACCATTCCAATAAAGCAGTACATTTTTCAGCCTATACTGGGAACGTATACGACATCATTCACGTTTATACGGTCGATATATCACGACTGTACGACACCACAGTCTGTGTACGAAAAAAGCAAATACCACCCAGGAAGATGTCACTCGCTCCTCCATTTTCATCACTATCTGAAATGGCACTGTATTAACATCCTTATTTCTCTTCATGTTTTTCTAGACATTAACGAAAGCTACGTCCATTCAGCCATGCATCCCGTTTGCTGCACTGTATCTTATAAGACGCACACGTCTATCATGCTCAGTTACCGCGATCGGTTTTAAATTCTCTTATAAACTTCGCATTCGTCTTACTCTGCAGCAGATACGTGTTTATCCCCGCTCGTTGCTGCCTTCTTTTCTGTAGTGCACAGCTTTGACTGGTTTGATGTCGTTCCCATCTGCTGTTCTCTTCTTAATAGCACTCGTTTCTGATTACCTCCCCATATTCATGCAACAGGCATTTATCTCCACTTCTCAACAAGTGGGTTTTCTTTTTTTCTCTGTTTTCTCTATACACGTTAAAGAAATTCCATCGCAGCCGATTGCTCTGTCGTTACTAGTCTATTTTTAAAAGATGTCAGATCAAAAGCTTATACAGAAATTATAGAAATACTATAACTTTTTCTCTAAGATGGAACTCAGTACCGCTCTGGCCCCGGTTTCGCAATGATAGCACTAAGCATCTAGGATCGAATGAATTGTCTGACATAGCGGTAATTTGCGGGACACTATGTGATTAAAATTTAGAGAGGAATGTTAAGCAACTAAACATCAACTCCAAGTTCTAGATTCAAGCAGCACTCATCAGGAAAGTTCTCTGAAGGCACGAGGTAACCGACAAACATCATCGTAGTTCAGCCAGTTTGCACTAAACATTTATAAGTTAGACGCAAAAACATTCCTTGAGATTCAGTCTATCTATAAGTCAAAACCGTAGCAAAATCCCTAAAGTAGTTCCTGAGATTATCGTTCACTAGCTTAAAATTTGTGGTTGTGTGTGGATTCACTAAAGTTTGCACAAAAAACGTAGAACATTTAAGTCAACATTTCAGTTTATCTTTCTGTGCTCTCCAAAAATTACGAGAAACGAGAAACATCATTTATATCGCACACACTTTAGTTTCGTAATGAATACAAATTCAGTCTTGTAAATGTGGCCATTACTTGCCGAAACAGTAACAGCAGTACAATAAAACAACTTTTTTTTACAAGTTACTCTCTACTTCATTAATTTTAGTTCAACAGCTGACGATTTTTCCGACATCCATCACGTTAACATCAAATATTGTAACAGATATCATCTACGTACAAATGCGTATGATGAGAATTCTCTAGCCGGCCGGAGTGGCCGAGCGGTTCTAGGCGCTACAGTCTGGAACCGCGCGACCGCTACGGTTGCAGGTTCGAATCCTGCCTCGGGCATGGATGTCTGTGATGTCCTTAGGTTAGTTAGGTTTAAGTAGTTCTAAGTTCTAGGGGACTAATGACCTGAGAAGTTAAGTCCCATAGTGCTCAGAGCCATTTGAACCATTTGAGAATTCTCTTAGCAGTGTTTCTGGTTCATTTTCGTAGTAAACTGCAAGGGATGAAAAGGGTGATGAAAAAAAGACTGAACAAGGCAAGGAGATATGGAATGAGGTCAACTTTTCCGCCCAACTTCGAAACAGCCTACAGTCATACTTTTTGCGTCTGCTCCGTTCTAAAATCTTCACAAACATGTCTGTTGTGCGGGTGACAGGTAATTACAGCTTCTCTGGTCTCGGTTGCTGAGTTACTAAATTACAGTTCAGCGAGCGACAGGGTGAGGTTATATTTACCTAGTCAGCATACCGCTGCGGACGAAATGGAATTAATTATACCCGACTATCAAGAGCATTCGCTGTGGCAGCAAAAGCTACCTGTGTGATCTGTGACGCTATTTTGCTGTGATCAACTAGATCTGAGGGACTCATTCCCCAGTTTCAGAACTTTATAGAAGCTTTTGTAAGCAGTATTTCAAATGGCCGCTAACGCTTGAATGGCTACTGTAATACACCGTAATTTGCGGCAATCTCGTTCTCAGAAGGCTAAAACCTACAGGTAATCGTACTAGGAAAATCCGAAGAAGAAGCTTGCCGCGAGGAATTGAAACCGGGTGAGTTCATTTGGAAAATACAGAAGGTGTATCGACGTATGATAAAAAAATTCGCTCTCACAAAAGCGGTGGCTGAAATACGTTGCAATAGAAAGATACGCACCTGAAGATAATGGAAACATTAATACACCGATAAAAAACCTACAGTATTATAGTCTGACGGTACTATCAAAAGCAATGTGAACGCCACTGTAATGTGTTTGTGGTACATATAGCGCATCGCTGTGCCTGTGTGCTGTAGTATTAGGACTTGATGAGTGTAAGTGTCATACATAATGTGATCACACGGAAATTTCAGCAGATGTTAAAGAATTTGAACAAATATTTAACATACGTTCTGAATTGTTAAATTAATTTAGTTTATATTTTTCACGCTTCAAAATAGTCACCCGACCGCCAAATTCCTGTTCTTTGTGGTTCTCGTAAGTCATTTCCGGAGACTGCATGATGGTTCACTGCCCCATATATGGATAGCTCGAGCTTGTGTTAAATTTATACTGGCATTTTAGTCATGATGAGCCGATAACGCTTCATCTACTTTTGTTCTATTTTCTTAAATTTCGTTTCTCTTCCTTTATTGTTTGTTATCTACGAATGACGCAAAACCGGTAAGTACAGAGGAAATTACGCACATTACCAACAGTTTATTTCTTAAAATGTTTGTTACGCAAAAAGCAGAAACAGTAGGATTTCTACTATCCCTCGTATTTTACCTACTTGATCGTCTGCTGCCTTCACTCTTTCATCCCTCAAAGCTACCAATTCTTCGTCTACTTTATTTCTTTCCCCCATTCTCGTCAGAGGCGTCCATACATGTATCTTGCAGTTCAGACTCACACACTGCGTACGAACATTTTTTTTTTTTTTTACATCAACATGTTTTGTCTGAGAACGAATCCCGAACATATCTAAGATAGTTTGGAGCCTGTAATATATTTTCTTACGAAATATATATTTCAGACTTGTACGTAAAGGCTTGCCTCCATAGCGGTGTGGTGAGGGCATGTAACTGACATAAGGAGGATCCGTGTCCAGTTCGCCCCACTACCAGGAGTTTCTCTCTAGTGGGAGTGCTGGAACATGGTGCACTCAGCTCTGCGACATCAACTGTGCTACTACTTGAGCGATAAGTACCGGCTCCACAATCGTGAAAGCCGACAATGGCCAGGAAAGCGGTATGCCGACCCCGTCCTTCGTACCGCATCTCAGGTGTGGCGTGGAACGACAGGGCGGCCTCTCGGAATCGCGTGGTCCTCTGGGCCTAATTACGGTGATCAGTTTTAGATGTACACAGGCTAGGAAAAAAAAGTGAAGCATTCAGAAGACGTAGTCGGACGTCAATGTAACTTCGTAAAAATATAACACTGCTGTTCTCTGTGACCTATGGAGAGCATTACTGTCATTCGTGTTTAGTGTTGATACCAAAACTGGAAGGGTGTGTAAGGGGAGGAACAGCGTGAGATTATGGGTGATAACTAAGGAGGACACAGAAATTGCGTGTACTCGTTTGAGATAGCGTTATCAACACATGACAGACATTGAAAGGGAGATCGTTGTGTGTCCCGTTCGCAAGCTGGCCGCATAGCGCAATGACAGGATTTGTGGGGCAATCTGATGTGATAGTGACTCAACTTGAGAGCATGCAAACTCGTTGCCAAGGTTTTGGTTGACAAGGGAGGATAAAGGTATAGTGGACCAAGCACATCATAAAACCCTCACATCTTCACCTAACGTCGGAGAAAAAGTAATGGACTTCTTGAGGGATGCCTCACCGTTGATCGGAGCGTAGCAGCAGCTGCTCGACTGAATTACAGTCCCACGGGAAGGCTGCCGTTAACAACATAACGGGAACACCTACATTTGAGGTGGTGTCATGGCCGGGAAGCATGGACTACTGATAAGTGGCGTCGCATCGTGTTCGGCAGTGTCCCATTCTTGCAATGTTTTGAAGAGACACAGCGGTGTTATGTTTGGCGTCACGACGTGTCGAGGCTTCGTGTATGACTTCAGGTCACAGCTGATAGTGACTGAGGGAAATCTGACTGACATCGCGCGCCCTTACGTGTTACCTCTCTTGTAACTGTAACATTGTGCAATTTTTCAGCAGGACAATGCTCGTACACACACGGCAAGTGTCCTTATGTACTGTATACGTGATTCTGAAGTTCTCCCGTGGCCGGGAATACAGGGTGGGTCAGATTGAATTGGACAGTTTCTGATTGTACGTTATTTTTATTCTTAAATGCTGGTAAGAGTTAACAAATTGGATAATGCACACATGCTAGTAATTGTTATACACAGTCGCCGATATTCAAGGTAGTGGTCGACTGGGGTGCCCTCTCCCTCAACAACACAGGCTTGCAGACGCACAGAAACTTATTCACACGCCTTCCTGCTAATGTCCACTGGGACACTTGAACTCTTGGACAATCGCCTCACGCATGTGCTGTTCACTGGTAATGGTATTAGCGTATACCGCCCAAACTGTGTTCCGCGGAACACAAGTCTTCCACGAAAAACCATTAATAAAATGGCGTTTTCAGCTTTCGACATTTTTCAGGATACTAATTATTTTTGAAAATTTTTGTTACTATGTCTGTGTTACTAATTATGATTTAAAATTGAGGTAATAACTGAATGAAATAAGTTTCTCTCATTCTTAAAATTTTGTTAACCTTCAACCTAAAGCGGAGAGGGCAAAATTTGGTGACCGCGATCATATTGTAAATATTCTGGTTCATGTTCACGGCAGCTTGAACGAGGAAGTCCAAGCTATGGTACGAAAAGCACCCCAAAACATCACAGAATCATCTCCGGCTTGCACTATATCTCTATACATCGCTGGTTAAACGCCTCATTTCCCTGTCGATGTACTCAACGCTTTGCTGAATTTGGAAAAAGGCAGAAATGCGACGCACAGGTACACAGTACAGTACAGTGAGCTACTCTCAGTTTCTGCGTTGTCTGGCCCCCTGAAGACATATAGTATCATGTGCTGCTGTGACCGATGGCCTTTTGCGAGGTATCCGGAGCAAATATCTATTAGTTGCAGCTCCCTTAGCAATATTTTCTCGTAAACCGGTTTATATGGTCCTGCGTTTCCTGAAAGCAGCTATCTTGCCGGCTTTGTATCCGTTTGTTGTTGACAGGTGATAATTGTCTCCAGCCCCTTTAGGTGCGAATCTTGTGGCATTCTTTTTCTTATGCCGTGTTATAAAGCTGCGAATGAACTGGCATCTCCTAATGACGATATCACACTAAAGACAATTCCCAAGCAAGTTTAATCTTTTCTGAAGTTCAGAGTGTGTATCTCTATTTCACTGAAACTAGCCGCCCGCTCACGAAAGTGCACCGAGCAGTATTAATATGTCGAGCATATGAAATTTCTAACTTCTGAAAACAATGAAACAGTATTATCTCAATCAACAAAATATTACCTTCAAACCATAATCTTCCAAATGATGGAATGGTTACATCCTTACCTGCTTTACGACAAACACGTTTATATTCCATGTCGTTTAATTCACATAGCAGATATATCAAAATCTGTAATTAGTTCAGTTAGTAAGTATATGAGGTATGTATCAAGTGCATACCACAGAGTTGAAGGAGTAAGGCTCCACACCTTTTACATGAAGGGTAAAGAATTATAACGATTCGTTACAGGTAGAAACAGCACAATGGATTTTTCACAGTATCGATAAGAGTAAAAAAAAAAATATTGTCTAGAGAAGAAGAGTAAATCTCGTTGTTCTAAGTGGATGTGCCTTACAATTTGAAATTGTTTTGGTCGATATTGATGGTATCACAAAACTAGTTAACTCGTGTAGCTCAGTTTTCATCACGTACTGCTGTTATGCGGAGGACCCAGGTTCGATTCGCAGTGTTACCAGGGGTTTTTCTTTCATGGGAGGACTTCAAAAGCGTGCAATCTGCCTGGTGATGTCGATTGAGGAGGTGTTTAAGTAGCGACTCCAAGGCCTAGAAAACTGACAGCGGTCGGGAGAGCGATGTGTTGATCCTAGGCTCCTCCATTCAGCATCCGAATGATGCTATTGAGGGGATGATGCAGTGGTCGGTCGTTCCCAGCCCTGGGCCAGAGTGCAGAGCTTTGCTTTCTTTTTGCGTTTCCTCAACTTCCTTACTGGAATTTTTTTCATATTGGAGTGTTTTTTTTCCTTCTGAGAGGCAACAAAAAATCTCTCTCTCTCTCTCTCACACACACACACACACACACACACACACACACACACACACACACACACACACAAAATATACCCTACTTAACAGATACCTTACATTGGTAAACTGCAAAAATATCTGAAACTGCTTTCGAGTAATACTACGAAAGAGGAAATTATATTATTTGAAGTGTTAAAAAAGTTGAAATTGTTATTTTGCAGGATCTTTGCTTTCCTAGACAACTAAGTGAAACGAATAGTCTATTATTTAAATGAAATCTTCTTTTATAGTGCATGTTATGATAACTGATTTCTGAGTACATTATTTTCTATTATTTATCTGAGTTCTGTTCAAGCCAAAGTTGCTGAATAGCATCCGCTCTGTGTGGCTGTGTTACGACAGCGTTGAAATACGTAAAGAGATTCATCCGTTGTAGACTACGGTATTCGTAAGCTAATAATGAGCACGGCAGGTTCCCATTTTCAGATACTGAAATAGCCGGTGAATCGTCCGCACTTCCACACCAGCAGCGGTTAATAAATTACTAATACCAAAACAATTTATTAAAATGACATCAATTCAAAAAGTGACTCAGAGTGCTCGAAACAGCTTGAATTGAAAATAGGAATTCTTTTTATTCTGGTATTACTGAAATAAAACAGCTGGCACTTACGGAACACAATTGCACGTATCAAGTGGAAGCGCCACAGAGAGAGAAATAGAGAGAGCGAGAGAGATAGAGAGATAGAGAGAGAGAGAGAGAGAGAGAGAGAGAGAGAGAGAGAAGATGTCTTACAGAATCATGAGTTCGTTATTTTTTAACAATCTCGGTGCGATTACGAATGTCACTTTTCTTGGGTCAGGTATCTAGGTACTTTGCCAATATCCCAAACATTTTACACCTTTTATTTGACATACGTAGTCATAAAAACGACTTAAAATACCAAACTGGCTTAGAGAAGCAAAAGGAGCGCCAGAACACACACGCACTCACACACACCTATGCACGCAAGCACGGATACGCGCTAGCGCTTGCGCGTCCAACCTGCGCCCGCAGGTGTGTGCGCACTTGACTGCATTGTATGCAGTGTTTACCAAATCTGTTTCCAGAATGAGATTTTCACTCTGCAGCGGAGTGTGCGCTGATATGGAAACATCCCCCAGGCTGTGGCTAAGCCATGTCTCCGCAGTATCCTTTCTTAAGGAGTGCTAGTTCTGCAGGGTTCGCAGGAGAGCTTCTGTAAAGTTTGGAAGGTAGGAGCCGAGATACTGGCAGAAGTAAAGCTGTGAGTACCGGGCATGAGTCGTGCTTCGGTAGCTCAGATGGTAGAGCACTTGCCCGCGAAAGGCAAAGGTCCCGAGTTTGAGCCTCGGTCGGGCACACAGTTTTAATCTGCCAGGAAGTTTCAACCAAAGATACGATTGGCATCTTCTACTTATTAACAGCCGAGTACTGGGTGTGCGAGCCAAGCCATTGCAATGTTTGTTGTGTGATGAGTAGGTGTGTGTGCTGCTAACCAGAGAAGTATAAAGGTGACTGTTTGTGATGGTACATGGCTAATCGTACAGAACTATAGTAAGGGAGCTGATGACACTGTGGCTTGTCGTTAAAACCAGGATGTACGCACATAGTCTCTGGTAGTCAGGAACGTTTTGTTACACCTGTCCCACTGCCTACAAAACTGGAGTTCAGTTTTTCCACAGGGAGTCGAAGAGGTCACATCCGGGTGGAGAGCTACTGGTTTTTACCGAGCTTGGTTCGGAGTCACGAATAACTTCGGTCATTCACGCAGTTAATGTTGACAGACGAGCAGTGACGAAAAACGAACACGTCAACACGTTGTAACACCTCAACCTATCTAAACTTCCCACCTGCCGACAACTGACTTCTCCACATTAATGTGTCTGTTTCCTGAGTTATTACTACAGCAAAAACTTATGAAAGCTGAAGGAATTCGAATCAAGTTAGAAGACATTAGGAACATGAGTTAGCTTTCATCATTTTGTCCAACGGTAGCAACTGTTAAATAAGAGCCTAATTATGACATCTTAATGTGTTGCCCTGAGATGATCCTATGCTCCTAGCTTTAAAGTTTTCGACTTTTTGCACCTCTTATTGTCAGCGTGAAGAAATTTCCTAACGGCCGAAGAAAGATAAATCTAAATTACCTAACTGTAAATAAATGTGTAATAAATATGTGATGCAAGTATTGTATGAAAGTTAATAAGCATTTGATGCCTAAACTTTTGCGTTTCTACTCGGATTTCTGATAACGATTTATCAAGCGTAAGTAAGTAATAGTGCTTGTGCAGCACACGTAACTTGTACGATGAAATTTGTGAGTTACTGTTATGTGGTATGACGTGAGAACTAATGGAGTAGATAGTTCTGATATACATTATGACTGTAAATAAGTGGAAATAAATACTGGCCTAGACTATATGGACTATATGAGCAATGTATGCGTACGCTAAATGATATTGGGTACCTAAAATATCGATTACAAGAGCTAGCCAAATGTATCAGAGATCCCGTGAGGTATCCTAGTAAAAGTAGATAGCTGTAGCACCTCATTGTGATCATAATACACAAAAAAGATTTGAAATGTTGGAATACACGAGTTTTCACACCATATTCATTCTCAGTATGCAGTGAACACTGCCGTCTTCCAAGACGACAACAGCCGTTTTCGCAGAGCTCCAAGCACACGTTTCTGCTTCGACGAACACTTGTCCACCCTACCGCACCTCGAATGGCCCGCTAAATTACCCTGAAATTAATCCAACAGGAAATATCTATATCAATTTGCAACAGCGGTTGAAACTTTAAACACTTTGGTAGCTTTAGTTTCGCTGTTGTCGGAGAGAGGGCAGTAGTTCTACTAGTACAGCATATATGACAGCTACAGAAGACCTATTAAACAGGCGAAACATTAAGCTCTCGGATCTTTGCGTGACTTTCCACTGGAATGAAAAGAACATAGATATTTAATGCCTTCAACATGTCGTGTTACGCACCTACAAAACAGTTTTTGGGAGAAGTGTTACTCTTCTGCATTCATCTCACCAAATCTGATGAGGGAAGTCATCGTTTGCTAGTGTGGAGAAAATGATCTTGAAACAACCGGTCCGCAGCTCGTGGTCGTGCGGTAGCGTTCTCGCTTCCCACGCCCGGGTTCCCGGGTTCGATTCCCGGCGGGGTCAGGGATTTTCTCTGCCTCGTGATGACTGGGTGTTGTGTGATGTCCTTAGGTTATTTAGGTTTAAGTAGTTCTAAGTTCTAGGGGACTGATGACCACAGATGTTTAGTCCCATAGTGCTCAGAGCCATTTGAAACAACTTGCAGAGATTGGTTTCGATGAGATTGGTTTCGATGATTCGAAGACAACGGTTTTGAAGTGAGTGACAAAATGCATCATGGTCCATGACCTCCTGAAAGGCTGTTTTCATCTCAACAATGTGTTCGACGTTTTTGCTGCACACCTTATCTTTAATACTTCCCCACAAAATGGAGTCGCATGTGTTCAGATCCGGAGAATATGGCGGCCACTCGAGACCCATGCCAGTGGCTTCTGGGTATCCCAGAGCCTGAATGCGGTCCCCAAAGTGCTCTTACAGGACATCAGACACACTCCTGTTTTGACGGGGTCGAGATCTGCCTTGCTTGAACCAAAACTTGTCGAAATCAGGGTCATTGTGGATAATGGGGACGAAATCATCTTCCAAAACTTTCAAGGAACCGTTCAGTAGTCATCGTGCCATCAAGGAATACAGCACCGTGACTGGACACTGCACGCCACACAATGTGTGTGAAATCTTATGGGACTTAACTGCGAAGGTCATCGGTCCCTAATCTTACACACTAGTTAACCTCAATTATCCTAAGGACAAACACACACACCCGTGCCCGAGGGAGGACTCGAACCTCCGCCGGGACCTGCCGCACAGTCCATGACTGCAGCGCCTAAGACCGCTAGGCAAATTCCGCGCGGCACACACCACACAGTCGCCGATTGAGGCTGCAGATACTTCTCCATCGCGGAAAGAGAATTCTCAGTCCCCCAAATACGCTAATTTTGCCTATTGACGGACCTATCCAAGTGAAAGTGGGCTTCGTCGCTTAACCAAACCGTAATGCGCATACTAATTCCCATCACGCCTCGTGGCAACCGTGCAGTTCGAATGTCCTAACGCAAACCGTTCAGAAGTCATGACAATTTTATTTCATATACTGTAGACCAATAATTCTCATGTGTACAAAGAAGCTTGTTGAATATTTTTTTCGGCGAAGTAGCACATTAGCAAGACTAGAGACTATATCGCGCGGTATTATATTGAGGTGACAAAAGGCATGGGATAGCGAGATGAACATATATAGACTGCGGTCGTCTCGCCTACATGAGGTATAACAGTGCAATGCATTGGCAGAGCTGTGATTTCTACTCGGTTGATTCATGTGAAATGGTATGCGAAGTGATTATGGCTGCACGACGAGAGTTAGAAGACTTAGAACGAGAGTTATCAGACTTAGAACACGGAATGGTAGCTGCAGCTAGACGTATGAAACATTCCATTTCACAAATCGTCAGGGACTTTAATAGTCTGAGATCCGCAGTCTCATGAGAGTGCCGAGAATACCAAAATTTCAGCCATTACCTCTCATCAAGGATAACGCAGTGGCCGGCGGCCTTCACTTAATGACCTAGAGGAGCGGCGTTTGCGTGTTGTCAGTGCTAACACACAAGTAACACTAAAATAACCGCAGAAATCAATGTAGCATGTATGACAAACATATCTGTTAGGGCAGTGTGGCGAAATTTGGCGTTAATGGGCTATGGCAGCGGAGTCTGACAAGAGTGTGATTGCAAAAAAAAAAAAAAAGACTTCGCTTGCAGCGCTTTTCCTGTTCTCGGTTGGACCTTAGATTTCAGTTGATAAGACCTGATGGTACGGATCGAGTGTGGCACGGACCACACGAAGCCAGACCCAAGCTGTCAACATGGCATTATGGAAGCTGGCTGGTGCTTTACAATTGTGTGTACTGTGATTACCTGGTTTAACTGAACCGATCATTGGCTCAAAATGGTTATTTTCGTGTTGTGTACATAGTTCCGCGTAGTCAGCGCGTACACAACTTTCCCACTAGAGCGCGCCCCGCTAAGCACAACAGCGCAGGCGCAGCGCTCGTCCGTCTCCGCACTACAAGATGGCGCTGCCTTAGAGACGGACCAAATTCTGCTTCCGCCGATTCTAACAGTGTATGTAACGCAGCCAATGAGATGGCTGCTAACGTAGAATGATTTCTCCTTGCAGATCACACTCGAGCAGTGATACCTGAATGCTCGAGGTATTATAACGAGTGTACAGACCTCCGATTAGTCAGTCTGCATTTGTCTGCACCAGTCTGTACCAGTCTGCATTAGTCTGTACCAGTCTATAGTCAAGTTTGAGTCTGCACCTAAGAAGATTATCATATTCCTGTACATAGCCATGAAGATAAATGTATAGACACTTTGTCAAGTATCAGAGATACGTGAGAATAAGATTAACGTACCAAACTTCAGATTGTCAATTGTAAATAGCATCCAGAATCCATTTAAGTAATGTTCATGCTTGTTATTATTTTAATAAATGTGTGTGAAAATTAATCAAGTTCTGTTTAAAGTTGGTCACCGTCAATCTGCTACTCTAAGAGTGCAAGTGGCATTTCTATCGTCTGACCTAACGGCAGAAGATAAACACGCCACGATAAGACCACGAGACATATTGCTGACACTCGCCTACTTCGTTAGAGCGACAAGTCAAATAATCTGATGGTGAGTGTACCGAAGGTCTTACAGTACGCACACCACATTTCGGCTACTTGGAAACATTTGATACCATTTCCAGCCATTCATGAACTTCATGTTCCCAAACGGGTCACCAGGCCACATTATTCACGGTGGGTTGGATCTACATTCATGACAGTTCGAGCGAACTATTTGCCCACCCAGATCGCCCGACATAAGTCCCATCAAACATTTATGGCACGTAGCCGGCAGTGCTTTCGCACTTGTGAAAAGCTGTAGAGGCAGCCTGTTTCATTATTTCTGCAGGGGACCTCCAACGACCTGTGGAGTTCATGCCACGTCAGGTTTCTGCACTAGTCTGGTGAGAAAGAGGTTTAGCACGATATCCCAAGCCTTTTGTCACCTCAGCGTAACGGATTACTTTTTTCTCCCGTGTGCTTATTTCACACCGTATAGCTGCGTTAATTTTAATGTCATAGAGCTGTATTGTACTGGAATGTATGCCGGTCCAGCAAAACGCTTACGTGTAGTGTATCTATTGAACCTTCTATAGCCAATGTGCAATTGGATGAAACCATATGGCGAGAGTCTTCCACGACTTCAGTTCCTTTCTATTTTTTTTTAACGAAACAGAGCTACTTTGCCGTTCATGCAGATAATTTACACATCGCCTGCCTCTTATATCAGCAGACAGCGCTAGGTAGAGTTTTTGTCATCTGGCAGCCGCCCGGACGGGCGCCTATTCGGCCGGATATAAAGCCGCTAATCTGCTGCCGAATCGCTTCCGGCAGCGGGTGTGTACTCGGCGCGGCGTGCGGCTCTTCAGACGGGTGCTCACGCAAAAAAGTACAAGAGAAGGCGGCGGGGCCAAAAGCAGCTATCAGGCCCGTCCGCCGGACAAAAGTGTTGAGCCAATAGGACATACGGCGGCTCGTGCTGCGTAAGAGGCGGCTGATTGCTTTGGCCGGGAGTATGAGCCTCAGCTGCGCTTCTGATGCACTGTCTGCTATGTCGTGGCACACCACACTCTGTCTGTACTTCTCGATTCCTGTCTGTGGGCTAAAGGCTTCATCTGACGCCAATACGTGATCAATGGCTTGACACCGCCGGAAAAATGATGACGAACGGGAGGTGTCTTTTCTCTTTACTCTTTCTGCAATGCCGTCTAACACTCTCTCTCTCTCTCTCTCTCTCTCTCTCTCTCTCTCTCTATCCACTCACCTTCACTCCATCCGTGGCCATGCTCTCCGTTGTAGAGTCTCCGCGTGGTCCTTGGGTGATTGCCCGCGGCTGGCCTTAACATGGCGGTAACGCTCTTACGCCTCGCCGGCTGTGCTTACTGTCCGTGTAACATCCCGTAACAATGCTACGCAACCGCTTTAGCACGCTCCAAGGACCGCAAAGCTGCCGAGTTCTGTGGAACCGTATCACCTAATAGCTTGACTTCGCACTGGATGCAACCTTAAGTAAGGATAACTTCAGTGTTAGAATACTGTCCTCACGGTATGTTGCTTGACTCAACCGCGTCGATTAAATACACTCCAAAGTATTAAAATGGCAACACAAGGGAGAATAGCAAATAACTAAATTCTACATGTGATTATTAAGGCCGGCCGCTGTGACCGAGCGGTTCTAGGCGCTTCAGTCCGGAACCGCGCTGCTGCTACGGTCGCAGGTTCGAATCCTGCCTCGGGCATGGATTTGTGTGCTATCCTTAGGTCAGTTAGGTTTAATTAGTTCTACGTCTAGGGGACTGATGACCTCAGATGTTAAGCCCCATAGTGCTTAGAGTCATTTGCACCACTTTTGCGATTATTAATCTTCTCTCGGCGTATTTCACGCCGAATTTGTTCACCGGTGAATTCCCGGATGTGTGCCAAACAGGCACAATATTTCGGCAAACGACCACGTTGCCATCATCAGGTGCGCTGATGAACTGGCTGATGGGGGGACGGCGCCGCGCTTTTGTCTCCGCACTCAGCAGAAATGCGCGAACGGCAGATGAAGCGGTCGATCAGAGGGGGGGGGGGGGGGAGGAGGAGGGGGAGAGAGAGAGAGAGAGAGAGAGAGAGAGAGAGAGAGAGGAGATAAAAACCTCGGCGCCAGACTCCTATCAGTCAGTTGATCAGTGCACAAGAAGCCAACAACGTGACCGTTTACCGAAATATTTTGCCCTTGAGACACTGAAATCCAACAACGTGAACTATTTCGACGCGATATTTCACTTATTATGCATATACAGTACAGCAGGACTAACGCATGATGAAATTTGGCGCTGGTTTTTGAGGGTACAAAGAGTGGGAAATTTAGCACACAGAACAGTCATCTTTGGCAGAAACAATAGCTCTAGCCTAGCAGCAAGAGTCGAAGTGAGCTTTGAATGCAGATACTGGTGAGTCATTCCACGGCAGAGTCGGGCGCTTTCCGTGCGTGAGTAAGAGATCTGGAGAGGGCGCTGAGTGAGGCACCTCTAACACCGGTTGTATCGAGGTAGGTCAGAGCTGCAAGGGCAACATGCAGTCTTGCATTATCTTGTTGGAAGATAACGTCGCTGAGATCCCAATCACTGGTTTTAACTCGTTGAAAGTATGACGACTGCTGTCCATATTATCAGCTTTGCGAGACAGTGGTAACTGCGGTGTGCCCCCAATGGCACCCCATATTGTCAAGTCCATACGACATTGACAAACGGGATGTGACAACGTTCTTTCTCCTCGCAGACTAAACACACGTATACCTCCGTCGTGATGCCGTACTGAGAACCGAGACTTGTCTGAGGAGGCGGTGTAGTGCCCCAGTTCAGTTTCCAGTGTTGACGCTAGGAACGCCCCTGTCGATGTGCTTTTCTCTGCTTCTGCCTTTCTAGGGAGGCCATAACAATATCTGGCGTGCTGACAATCTGTGCTGCTCCAGAAGTCATCGCGCTCTCCTTTTGCTGCAAACAAGCTTGTTCCCTGATAATGTACGTGATGTGCCTGTACAATTCTGCACAGATGAGCGTATAGTATTTTGTTACTTTTTGGCGTTAATCGAGGGGAACAGATGATATCCTACTTGACGATGAGTACTAACCTGAACCCGCCCCTATTCGCATGACACTCATTGGAACCCGATACCTGGCAAAAATATTGCAGAACGATAAACTGCTGTATACAAAAGCCATGACCGTGTTCATGTTGGATTCCGACTCGTGCCGATAGACGCTTCTTCCCCTTACACGAGGCACAGCAAGATCTTCTTTCAACGAGTCTTCTCTCTATCGGCTAACATTTATATGTGATTCCGAACGTTAAATCTTCTGAATAATCTTTCCTTATACACATATCAAAAAGAGTTTTGCATCACCCCTGGTCTCAGAACTCACGCTGACTGTGATGTTGTATCACGCACACAGTCCCCTTGACTGATCAGAGATGTCACTGAACCCACCCTGAGATGTAAACAACCATGCATGAGCAGCGCCTATTAGACGTAGGGGGTCAGACAGTCGAAGAGTTCCAGTCATTCCACCAGGAAGGAGGTACACGGATCGTGTTGTCTGTTGTTCAACTATACATAGACGATTAATATCACGGTTCGATCGCGTCCGCATTGTGCCAGGAAGGGCTCTCAACAACGGAAGTGTCCAGGCGTCTCGGAGTGAACCAAAGCGATGGTGTTCGGACATGGAGGAGATACAGACAGACAGGAACCGTCGATGGCGTGCCTCGCTCAGGCCGCCCGAGGGCTACTACTGCAGTTGATCACTACCTACGGATAATCTCTCGGAGGAATCCTGACAGCAACGCCACCATTTTGCATACTGCTTTCCGTGCAGCCACAGGACGTCCTGTTACGAATCAAACTGTGCGCAGTAGGCTGCATGATGCGCCACTTCACTCCCATCGTCCACGGCGAGGTCCATCTTTGAAACCACGACACCATGCAGCGCGGCACAAATGGGCACAACATGTCGAATGGACCGCTCAGGATTGGCATGAAGTTCTCTTCACCGATGAGTATCGCATATGCTTCCAACCAGACAATTGTCGGAGACTTGTTTGGAGGCAACCCGGTCAGGCCGAACGCCTTAGACACACTGTCCAGCGAGTGCAGCATGGTGGAGGTTCCCTGCTGTTTTGGGGTGGGATTATGTGGGGCCGACGTACATCGTTGGTGGTCACGGAAGGCGCCGTAACGGCTGTACGATATGTGAATGCCATCCTCCGACCGATAGTGCAACCATATCGGCAGCATATTGAGGAGGCATTCGTCTTCATGGACGACAATTCGCGCCCCCATCATGCTCATCTTGTGAATGACTTCCTTCAGGGTAACGAATTCGCTCGAATAGAGTGGCCAGCATGTTCTCTAGACATGTACCCTATCTAACATGCCTGGGATACGTTTAAAAGGGCTGTTTACGACGACGTAACCCACCAACCACTCTGAGGGATCTACGCCGAATCACCGTTGAGGAGTGGATCAATCTGGACCGACAGTGCCTTGATGAACTTGTGGATAGTGTGCCACGTCGAATACAGGCATGCACCAATGCAAGAGGACGTGCTACTGGGTATTAGAGGTACCGGTGTGTACAGCAATCTGGACCACCACCTCTGAAGGTCTCAGTGTATGGTGGTACAACATGCAATGTGTAGTTTTCATGATCAATAAAAAAGGCGGAAATGATGTTTATGTTGATCTGTATTCCAATTTTCTGTACAGGTTCTGGAACTCTCGGAACCTAGGTGATGCAAAACTTTTTTTGGTGTGTGTATATAGAATATAGATGGCGCTACTGCTCCTTTATACTGCTCCAATTTTAATTCCCAACAGTGCATCTAGTCCAGGCAGAAGTTTGCGAAACAAACGAGCGCTTAATACCATTTGTAGGCAAGGCGAACTGGGAGCGCACCTGTAAGAAAGAGCGCGTACAAAGACTTGTGTGCCCAATTCTGGATAGAGCTCGAATGTTTGGAATTAAAGTTCAGCCTGAAGAAATACAGCGAAGCAATTCAGGTATGAGCTGCTGGATTTGTTGACGGTCGGTTCGATGAGTACTACAGTGATACGAAAATGTTCATGAGCTTACATGGCAATTCTGGGAGGTAAGAAGACAATCTTTGTGCAAAATACTACTGAGGAAGTTTAGAGAATCAGCGTTGGCGACAAGGCTGTAGAAAGTGTCCAATACCACCTACGTTTATCTCGTTCAAGCACCGCAAACGCAAAACAAGGGAGATCATGGCTCGTTCATGGTTATATAAGAAATCATATTGTTATATTTGCAAGCGGGACGCGAAAGGCGATGACTGGAAGTACTAGGGGCAATCAATAAGTGACGCAACAGTTTTTCTCTGCAAATTTCGGTTATAAAGTGTGGAATTTGTAGTGAGACATCGTTAGATATTCCTGCTTCAGGCTTTATGGTTTAATGAGGTTCCGATAGGTGTCAGCGCTAATTGTAACCTTCAAAATGACGTCTGTAACGGAGGTGCTTTCGAAGCAGATATCTGTCATTGAGTTTCTTTTGGCGGAAAACCAGAGCCCTGCAGTATTCATAGGTGCTTACAGAATGTCTACGGAGACCTGGCAGTGAACAAAAGCACGCTGAGTCGTTGGACAAGGCGTTTGTCATCATCGCAGCACGGTCGCGCAAACCTGTCCCATCTCCCGCGGCAGGCCAGCCGCACACAGCTGTGATTCCTGCAGTCTTGGAACGTGCGGACACTCTCATTCGAGGTGATAGACGGGTGAAAACGAACTCCTGCTTCTCCACGACAACGCTAGGTCTCACACAAGTCTGCGCACCGTGGAGAAGCTCACAGAACTTCACTGGACTGTTCTTCCCCATCCATCATACAGCGCTGATCTCGCATCTTCCATATGCTTGGCCCAATTAAGGGTGCACTCGTCGGAAAGCAGTACATGTATGATGGGGAGGTTACTGATGCAACAAGACGTTGCTCCGACTTCATCCAATACAGCGATACAATGCGACCATACAGGCCTCCCAGTAAGGTGACATAAGGCCGTCGCGCTCAGCGGAGAGTATGTTGAAAAATAATGTTTTGTAGTCATAAGTGTGAGGACTTATATGGTGTATAAGACTCCTGAATCAAACTAACTGCTTTTGGAAAAAAAAGTATTGTATTGCTTATTGAACGGCCCTCGTAGCAGAAAGTACCCCCCACCCAGGAGCTTGCGGGGTATACATGTAGATACGGAAAATGAATACTATCTCGGATAATTATTACTAGTTACTATTCACCTTCCACACGGAGCACGTCCATATCTCACCACTGACTTCTAGTATCAGCTGCACGCAGCCGACGTCAACAAGTGCATGGGCCTGAAGATGACGCTGTTACAACTTTGAACTAGTTGCCAAAATAAAGCCGACACCTTAAATACAGCTGGAGGAATTTCTTCATTTTTAATATAAATTTTTCTCTGCCTCGTGATGACTGGGTGTTGTGTGCTGTCCTTAGGTTAGTTAGGGGACTGATGACCATAGATGTTAAGTCCCATAGTGCTCAGAGCCATTTGAACCATTTTTTTAATATAAATTACGAAGGAGGATATCCACGGTGACCTTCTCGGGGCCTACATCGTAATTCCGGTTTGTTAGAATATCCACCATGGTACCGGTTCACAAGTTTCGGGTTCGCACTGATTAAAAGATATAAGCTCTCCGATTTCGGCATCTCGTCCAGTCAAACAACAACTCAGAGCGCGTCCAGCGCTATGATGAGTTGGTGTGGTGAACCACTTAAGGACAACTCTCTCTCGCTGCTTGTAGGTGTCCAGTCAGCCCCGTTTCCCGAGTCGCAAGCGAATGTCATGGGTGTTCTGCTAGAAGGGGATTACCTTCTAAACAATTCCAGACCTGTTACTGGATAGTAATTATAGTCTCCAAACCTGTAATGAACTTTTCACTCTGCAGCCGAGTCATCCCTGTTGTGTAAATTAAACATCTATGTTTACACTTCGTGTACTTTACATTCCACTGTCACTTCCCCACTTTTCTCTTTCATTCGCGAATAGTTTGCGGGAATAATGACAGGTGGTCAACTTTCCTATGAGCTTGAACCGTTCTAACTTTACTACCACAGTCTTTGTTACTTTCTCGCAGATTAAAATTGCGCCCTATATTGGGGCTCGGACTGGGAAAGAAAAGGAACGTAATGATAGTATGAAAGGTAGAGATTCAGTCGTCAAGAGCTTAGCAGGTGAAAGACAAATGTTTGGACTAGAGCCATGGTGTAGCACACAGCCCTAATCCGCAAGGAAGTTTCATAATCTTGAAATAAGAGCAGATATTTTTATTGGGTACTGACGACAGTGAACTGAAAAATATTCCACCACTGTTTACTTCATTTGTGGACTAATAATTACGGCTATTAGGAGTCGTATGTTTTTAGACTGATTAGTACCTCCTAGAACAAGTGCCCAGAGCAAGTCATTGATGCAGCAGGTTAGGTATTGAAGTGCGGACACTTGGACGCAAAACATTTAGCCTATATAGATAATAATAGTCAATTAACGGTGCAGTTAAGAGAGTGCAGAAAGTATTAAGTAGTAAATTACATGACGTGTTTGAGGGAAGACTGTTAGATGCAGAGAAAAAGCAATTAGCACACTAAAGTGAGAACATATTAGGATACCAACTGTAACATTTCATGCACTTATAACCCTAACACTGCGCATTTTACTTAGTGTACCCTCTGCTTCAAGACTGATTGTGTCGTAATTATAGTCATATGTTATTGGACACTTTCTTTGAGTTGTCAAGGCTGTACGCTTGGTTGGTTAGGAAGGAGTTGAGGTTTGTGGTATGTAACTCATATGACCCGATCTCATTTTATGTAACGTTGAGAAGTGTTGAGTGTACTGTTCACTTCACTTATGTTTCGTACTTTTTTGTAACAGATGTCTGAAGATGGCTGTAATCTTGAAACGCCTAACATGTTCTAATAAAAGAGTCAATTGAACGTATCATGACTTTATTGTGATTGTACAGCAATGGTTGCCAATTATTAATTTCCGTTCCAGTTTCTTTATGATTCAAATTGTTTCTAAATTATCTGGCTGGCTGAGTCCCTGAATGGTCGGAGTCAATCCCATTCCACATATTTTACCCATCGAAATTATCAACTTCGTCTGAATGTTTCATCTTGAGCTTCACCGTTTTCCATTAATTTAGTGGAGGTCAATCTGTAACGTGGCGACAGATTCTAACATTTCAGTGTTTGGTAGCAGATGGCAAACAACGTACTTTAGTGGTAGTAATTACTCAACGACAATCTTTTGGCTACTTTGTGCAAATTATTCGCACAGCCTACGTAAAGTATGCATCCACCGGCTGGATCACTTTTGATCTTAATTCTGGGATTATTTCGATTCAAATATCTCATATTCACCAGTCCGAGAGAGTGGTTCTCAAGCTTAAAATCTGGAAGGATTCTTGGTCGCTCTTGCGGCAATTTACAACTAACATTTGATGTCGTTGTAAATTTAATTCTAAGAAACATATTAGAATTTGTAATCACTGGGTAATTTACGATCTCTGTACGATACTGCTGTAGATATGATGCTGAAGAGCCGGCCGGAGTGGCCGAGTGGTTCTAGACGCAACAGTCTGGAACCGCGCGACCGCTACGGTCGCAAGTTCGAATCCTGCCTCAGTCATGGATGTGTGTGATGTCCTTAGGTTAGTTAGGTTTAGGTAGTTCTAACTTGTCGGGTAGTGATGACCTCAGATGTTAAGTTCCATAGTGCTCAGAGCCATTTGAACGATTTTTAAATGTCCCAGTTACAAGCAATGCAAGAATGACCGTGACATCTATTAGAGAATATATAACGATTCTGTTCTATAGCTCCGTTGACACTAGGATTAAATGACCATAAGTTTTGAATTTTACTTCCCACATGAAAGTGCTCGTTGGCACATTTATAAAAAAAAATTATGCTAAATATTTAATATCAACGGCTGAATTTATTTAATACCCTTTTTTAAAACAGTCTCCAGTTGTAAACTGTCTTTCATTTCTTGCGAATTCCACGAGTTTACTGCACTGTAGCACTCTTACGCCCTCCAGAGTCCTTTATTTCCCTTAACAGACAATTGAGTGCCGCTCCCGCAGACGGTATCGCTTTATGTGTGTACGTTTGGTATCGTTAATATCTTAAAAGCGTCCGAAACTGTAATAGAGAGGAGGTTCGAGTCCTCCCTTGGGCATGGGTGTGTGTGTTTGTCCTTAAGATAATTTAGGTTAAGTAGTGTGTAAGCTTAGGGACTGATGATCTTAGCAATTAAGTCCCATAAGATTTGACACACATTTGAACATTTTGTAATAGAGAGGTGGAAAGCTCTGTTCGGAATAACTTATGAAATCATCGGCTCTATGACGTCATAGTCCTTTTCATCGTATTAAGTCGTGACACTGAAACTGACGTAGCCGCATAGCTAGATGTGTACCAATGCGGAGCGTAATGGGACGAGACGCGTACCATGGTGTGTGGCTGGGAGCTGTCGTCAGAGAGCTGGAACGAGCGCGTGGAGGCTAGCTTATGCCTGCCGAAAAACTCCAGCCTCGTCTGACGGGTCACAGTAAAAAGTACTTCCAATTGGGCACAGATTAAAACGGCGAACGCCAACTTCTCCCGCCTAGCTTTCGCCTGGTCTCTGGCCTGGTGTGGCGGGTTCGTGCTAGCCGGCAGTCGACACCGGTCGCCCTGATTCCCTTGCTGCACTTGACCGCCGGGAACCAGATTCGCCCTCATCTGCTTCTTTTTCTTCGATTCGCGGACATGCTTCATCGACGGCACGGCTCGACGCGCTGACAGAGGAATGAGAACACCAACCGGCCAGTCAGCTGCACGTTCGCCGCTGCTTCATCCTACGCTGCGTACGGTCCAGCGGCTGTCTTTCCACCTGGCGGTTCACCCACACAGCACATATAGCGCGCTCCATATAGCTCCACGGCCACCCTGCCCATTTTCGTGGATGGGCGGGGGGGCAGATTACCTGTCAACGTGTTTGTCTTCCCGATGGCATTAGGTTTATGTCACTGACGTAAAATTCTGGGTATTCCAGAACTCTTGAAGAATATATGCGACATAATTAAATTCCATTAGAAAAGAATTATGTACACTACTGGCCATTAAAATTCCTACACCATGAAGATGACGTGCCACAGACGAGAAATTTAACCGACAGGAAGAAGATGCTGTCATACGCAAATGATTAGCTGTTCAGAGCATTCACACAAGGTTGGCGCCCGTGGCGACACCTACAACGTGCTGACATGAGGAAAATTTCCAACCGATTTCTCATGCACAAACAGCAGTTGACCGGCGTTGCCTGCTGAAATGTTGTTGTGATGCCTCGTGTAAGAAGGAGAAATGCGTACCATCACGTTTCCGACTTTGATAAACGTCGGATTGTAGCCTATCGCGATTGTGGTTTATCGCGACATTGCTCCTCGCGTTGGTCGAGATCCAATGACTGTTAGCAGGATATGAAATCGGTGGGTTCAGGAGGGTAATACGGAACCCCATGCTGGAGCCCAACGGCCTCGTGTCACTAGCAGTCGAGATGACATGCATCTTATCAGCATGGCTATAACAGATCGTGCAGCCACGTCTCGATCCCTGAGTCAACTGATGGGGACGTTTGCAAGGCAACAACAATCTGCAAGAACAGTTCAACGACGTTTGGAGCAGCACGGATTATCAGCTAGAGACCATGGCTTCGGTTACCGTTGACGCTGCATCACAGACAGGAGCGCCTGCGATGCTGTACTCAACGATGAACCTGGGTGCACGAATGGCTGCATGGGCAGCTGTTTGACTCAATGAACAGGCGTATCAAGGCCATTATTACGGCCAGAGGTGGTTGTTCTGGGTACTGATTTCTCAGGATCTATGCACCCAAATTGCGTGAAAATCTAATCACATGTCAGTTCTAGTATAATATATCTGTCCAATGAATGCCCGTTTATCATATGCATTTCTTCTTGGTGTAGCAATTTCAAAGGCCAGCAGTGTATTACAAAATGGGCACAATAGTTTTACTAACAAGTTCTGTTCTACTGTGATCTGCTGAGTATTATTCCTCTCCTGCGCCACAATATTGTCAACAGAGCTTATTTTATTTCAGCTACAACTGCATGATTAGTCCGTATTTCACAACTAAGTGCCTGGCGAAGGGCTCTTGGAACCAACTTAAAGCTACTTCTTTGCCGTTCCGATCTCGGAACAGCGCGCGAGAATAACGAATACTCAAATATTCCAGTGCGGGTTCTGGTTTCTCTTATTTTGTTACGATGAGAATTTCTATCTTTGCGGGTGAGCGCTAAGAAAATATTTTCACGTTTTGCTGATTGAAATTTCATGAGAAGGTGCTGCAGCATCGAAAAACACCTTTATTTCAGTGAGTTGGACCCCAATTCGTTTATCATATCCGTGGAACTCTATCACCTACTTAGTGATAATGCAAAACGAGTTGCCCTTTTGTGAACTTTTTGGATGACCTCCGTCAACCTTTCTCATGTGGATCCCACACTGCACAGCAACACTCCAGAAGAGGGCAAACAAGCGTAGTGTAAGCAGTGTCTTTGTTGACCCGTTGCATTTTCTAAGTGTTCTGCCAATGAATCACAATCTTCGCTTTATTTTCTTCGGAACATTTCCTTTGTCTTCGTTCCGATTTAAGTTACTAGTAATTTTGATCCCTACGTATTTAGTAAAGTTTATAGCTTTCAGATGCCTCTGATGTATAACCGAAATTCAGCGGATTGGTTCAAATGGTTCAAATGGCTCTGAGCACTATGGGACTTAACTGCTGAGGTCATCAGTCCCCTAGAACTTAGAACTACTTAAACCTAACTAACCTAAGGACATCACACACATCCATGCCCGAGGCAGGATTCGAACCTGCGACCATAGCGGTCGCGCGGATCCGGACTGTAGCACAGAAAACAGCTCGGCCATTCAGCGGATTCCTTCTAGTACTAGTGTAGAGGGCCTTTTGTACCATACGTATATCTTGTCTAAATAATTTTTCTACCCGTTCTTACTATCTGATGACTTTACAAGACGGAAAATGACAGTATCATCTGCAAACAGTCCAAGAGGGCTGCTCAGATTATCTCCTAAATCGTTTAGGCAGCTTAGGAACAGTATAGAGCCTATAATACTTCCTTTGGCAATGCCAGATATTGATTTTGTTTCATTCGATGACTTCCGTCAATAATTTCGAAGCTGACCTTTCCAACAGGAAAAAACTCTCTCTAAAATATCGTTTGTTAATATACCTCTGCAGCAAACAACGTAGGCAGCTTAAAGGTTAAGGTTAGTTACAATGTAGCCTCTTTAGTGCGGTTTTGCTATTTTTGTGATCATATTTTCTGCGCCTTTCATTTTTACTTGAAAAGCAGCGTCTCTTTACAGAACACGTATCAAGGTTCAGCATGTAAACAAATCAGATAGGCTCCTACGCCTGTCTGCTCATTCTCTTCTACCTAGTGTCTCAGTATCATGTTTCCAGCTCCTAGCTCTATCTGCAACGCAGATCAAGTTTGCCCAACCTCTGTGTCGCGACTGGCGTTGCTAGACCCCAATGGCAGAAAATCGGAACATTCAGACAGGTGTTTTCAAAACTCGGTGGAGCAAGAACCAAAAGGCGTTACATAAAAAAAACTAACTTACAATTTTGCGTGCTTGGTGCTCGGCCAATTGTATTGGAATCTCTTATAAAATATGTAAATATTCGATTACGAAATATTTCCTCCTAATACATTATGAACAAGGATGATGCAGTACTGTTCCCTTCATTCCGTCAATAGAGTAGGCGTTACATAAAAAGAACTGACTTACGCTTTTGCGTGCTTGGTGCTCGGCCAATTGTACTGGAATCTCTTATCAAATATGAAATTTTCGATTATGAAATATTTCATCATAATACATTATGAACAAGGATGATGCAGTACTGTTCCCTTCATTCCGTCAATAGAGTACTAATTGGTGCGACAATAGGAGTCGCTACCAATCAAATAGTGGGTTGGGAGAGAGGGAGGGAAAATTAAAGCACTATTGAGAAAACAGCGTCGTGGTAGTAATAAAGCTACAGTTGGAAGCCATCCTGGTGTATCGTAGTTTCCGTTACTGTCTCAGGCGTGCTCAGAAACCATTTCTTCAAGTGAATACGCATTATATTTCTGTTGGTAGAGCCAAAATCTCGGGACATTTGGTGTCATTTGGGTCATGACCGCCTTAAAAATAGGAACTCACCGGAAAAATCGCGACATATGGCAACAGGGAAAGTTGCGTCGTTTTATTGTGTAGCACTGAACTATGGAGTGTGCTTGGAAATTTAGTTCTATCCAGAGTTCTAAACTTTATAAGCTTTTAACATGCCGCGTTTTTCTATAACTCGAGTGACGGTAAAAATGTGGAACCTTTGCTAACTTAGCGTTCCCACTCAGTGAAAGCAACAGTGAGTGTACTCTGACCATCTAGCCAGTTTCAATGTACCTAGCGTTTCAAGGGGTAGTGGTCCAAAAATTTTCTTTAAATTTCATGACGGAGAGACTTCTTATTTAATTGTTGAGTGATTGAAGCTATCAAGCGTGAACTGTGACGGTTAGTTTCAGAGAACTGAATAATGTCGGTGAAGTTGTCCAGATAACAGTCAAAAATGAAAGTGTATAGCATCTGCTAATATTTAAATTAGTGAAACCAAAATCTTTATTTGGATGTTACCTTCTCATATTACGTGGAAGTGAAGTAACACACCTGAAACAATTTGAGTACGTATTGGTGAACAGGACCTCCGACAGTTTGTCAGTGTTACGGCCCCATAATTATTTTTAAAAAATGATCTCACTTATAATTGTATTTAGACTGAAATGTTTATTAGATCCTTCAAATTATCATTAGGCATCTGACGTCCACTGCTCGATAAAGGTCTCTAGATTCTTTTCCTGTACAAAAATACGTACATGATGCTCCTTCATATTTTTAATGTAATCTACACCCATTATATTAGGTCGTCTTCTCATCATTTTACTATTCGAACGCATCCAAGAACGTCCTTGTTTCACTCACTGTCCATTCGTCTGTCTACACTTCCCGACCGTCTCCATTTTATTTTCATTACAGTTGTAAGGTGCCAGGCAAATCCAACACCTTCCATGAAAACCCTGACATGATAAGCAAATCCGGCAGTATGTCACACAGCTCCGAATAAATCCTGACATTAAATTAACCAATGTAATACGATCAATGAGTGAGCAAATGGAATACCACAGACTAACACAAGAACGCCTAAATGCATGTCATACCTCCCCACCATGAAACAGACGCAGTTCCGAGGGGAGAAACGAGAACAGAAGCCGAGAGCAGAATCGTGTAGGCTAGGAGGCCCTACGATAAGGGACGGACACCCACGTCGCCAGCTGACCGCCAAAACCACCCCCCAGCCCATGTTAAAAGATAGAGCCCTCCAGAAGAACAGTATAGATCTTACGATAACACTAAAAGGGCCACACCAGCTGCAAGTTTTAGCGTGAGACTTTTTCGTGTCTCTGTTACGTTGCAAACGTTAAAAAACATTGCCCCACCACGAAAAGTATAACGCTTCTCATTGGATAGACAGAATTTTTGTAGGCAGAGCTTAAGGTTAACATTGAGACCCTGATTGGTCAGTTGAAAACACAGGCAGATAGCTTTTTTTAAACCAACTTCGGTAAATTATAGTAAGGAGAAGTTAGGAGCGAGTTGCTTCCGAGACGGAGAGGTGTGGAGCTGCGCCGCCCGCCGCCCCATGACGCTGCCTATGAACGCACGCGATGCCGCATTTTTGAGCGCATAAGGATTCACTCAGCTGCAGACGTCTCATCTGTTACATCCCCTTTACGTAATACCAGCCTCGATCGTCAATTAAATCTCATGGTGTTCACATTTGCTACTTGAAGTAAATATCTGGAACGCGATGATTTTTCTGTTGTATAATTATTGAGACCCCCCATGAACCATGGACCTTGCCGTTGGTGGGGAGGCTTGCGTGCCTCAGCGATACAGATGGCCGTACCGTAGGTGCAACCACAACGGAGGGGTATCTGTTGAGAGGCCAGACAAACATGTGGTTCCTGAAGAGGGGCAGCAGCCCTTTCAGTAGTTGCAGGGGCAACAGTCTGGATGATTGATTGATCTGGCCTTGTAACATTAACCAAAACGGCCTTGCTGTGCTGGTACTGTGAACGGCTGAAAGCAAGGGGAAACTACAGCCGTAATTTTTCCCGAGGACATGCAGCTTTACTGTATGATTAAATGATGATGGCGTCCTCTTGGGTAAAATATTCCGGAGGTAAAATAGTCCCCCATTCGGATCTCCGGCGGGGACCACTCAAGAGGACGTCGTTATCAGGAGAAAGAAAACTGGCATTCTACGGATCAGAGCGTGGAATGTCAGATTCCTTAATCGGGCAGGTAGGTTAGAAAATTTAAAAAGGGAAATGGATAGGTTAAAGTTAGATATAGTGGGAATTAGTGAAGTTCGGTGGCAGGAGGAACAATACTTTTGGTCAGGTGATTACAGGGTTATAAATACAAAATCAAATAGGGGTAATGCAGGAGTAGGTTTAATAATGAATAAAAAAATAGGAGTGCGGCTTAGCTACTACAAACAGCATAGTGAACGTATTATTGTGGCCAAGATAGACACAAAGCCCATGCCTACTACAGTAGTACAAGTTTATATGCCAACTAGCTCAGCAGATGATGAAGAAATTGATGAAATGTATGACGAGATAAAAGAAATTATTCAGGTAGTGAAGGGAGACGAAAATTTAATAGTCATGACTGACTGGAATTCGTCAGTAAGAAAAGAGAGAGAAGGAAACATAGTAGGTGAATATGGATTGGGGGGAAGAAATGAAAGAGGAAGCCGCCTTGTAGAATTTTGCACAGACCATAACTTAATCATAGCTAACACTTGGTTCAAGAATCATGAAAGAAGGTTGTATACCTGGAAGAATCCTGGAGATCTAAAAGGTATCAGATAGATTACATAATGGTAAGACAGAGATTTAGGAACCAGGTTTTAAATTGTAAGACATTTCCAGGGGCAGATGTGGATTCTGACCACAATCTATTGGTTATGAACTGCAGATTGAAACTGAAGAAACTGAAAAAAGGCAGGAATTTAAGGAGATGGGACCTGGATAAACTGAAAGAACCAGAGGCTGTACAGAGTTTCAGGGAGAGCATAAGGGAACAATTGACAGGAATGGGGGAAAGAAATACAGTAGAAGAAGAATGGGTAGCTCTGAGGGATGAAGTAGTGAAGGCAGCAGAGGAAATATTGAATTTAATTGATGAAAGGAGAAAATATAAAAATGCAGTAAATGAAGCAGGCAAAAATGAGATCGACAGGAAGTGCAAAATGGCTAAGCAGGGATGGCTAGAGGACAAATGTAAGGATGTAGAGGCTTGTCTCACTAGGGGTAAGATAGATACTGCCTACAGGAAAATTAAAGAGACCTTTGGAGAGAAGATAACCACTTGTATGAATATCAAGAGCTCAGATGGCAACCCAGTTCTAAGCAAAGAAGGGAAAGCAGAAAAGTGGAAGGAGTATATAGAGGGTTTATATGGTTCAAATGGCTCTGAGCACTATGGGACTCAACTGCTGAGGTCATTAGTCCCCTAGAACTTAGAACTAGTTAAACCTAACTAACCTAAGGACATCACAAACATCCATGCCCGAGGCAGGATTCGAACCTGCGACCGTAGCGGTCTTGCGGTTCCAGACTGCAGCGCCTTTAACCGCACGGCCACTTCGGCCGGCGTAGGGTTTATACAAGGGTGATGTACTTGAGGACAATATTATGGAAATGGAAGAGGATGTAGATGAAGATGAAATGGGAGATAAGATACTGCGTGAAGAGTTTGACAGAGCACTGAAAGACCTGAGTCGAAACAAGGCCCCGGCAGTAGACAACATTCCATTAGAACTACTGATGGCCTTGGGAGAGCCAGTCATGACAAAACTCTACCATCTGGTGAGAAAGATGTATGAGACAGGCGAAATACCCACAGACTTCAAGAAGAATATAATATTTCCTATCCCAAAGAAAGCACGTGTTGACAGATGTGAAAATTACCGAAATATCAGTTTAATAAGTCACAGCTGCAAAATACTAACGCGAATTCTTTACAGACGAATGGAAAAACTGGTAGAAGCGGACCTCGGGGAAGATCAGTTTGGATTCCGTAGAAATGTTGGAACACGTGAGGCAATACTAACCTTACGACTTATCTTAGAAGAAAGATTAAGAAAAGGCAAACCTACGTTTCTAGCATTTGTAGACTTAGGAAAGCTTTTGACAACGTTAACTGGAATACTCTCTTTCAAATTCTGAAGGTGGCAGGGGTAAAATACAGGGAGCGAAAGGCTATTTACAATTTGTACAGAAACCAGATGGCAGTTACAAGAGTCGAGGGGCATGAAAGGGAAGCAGTGGTTGGGAAGGGAGTGAGACAGGGTTGTAGACTCTCCCCGATGCTGTTCAATCTGTATATTGAGCAAGCAGTAAAGGAAACAAAAGAAAAATTCGGAGTAGGTATTAAAATTCATGGAGAAGAAATAAAAACTTTGAGGTTCGCCGATGACATTGTAATTCTGTCAGAGTCAGCAAAGGACTTGGAAGAGCAGTTGAACGGAATGGACAGTGTCTTGAAAGGAGGATATAAGATGAACATCAACAAAAGCAAAACGAGGATAATGGAATGTAGTCAAATTAAATTGGGTGATGCTGAGGGTATTAGATTAGGAAATGAGACACTTAAAGTAGTAAAGGATTTTTCCTATTTAGGGAGTAAAATAACTGATGATGGTCGAAGTAGAGAGGATATAAAATGTAGACTGGCAATGCCAAGGAAATCGTTTCTGAAGAAGAGAAATTTGTTAACATCGAGTATAGATTTAAGTGTCAGGAAGTCGTTTCTGAAAGTATTTGTATGGAGTGTAGCCATGTATGGAAGTGAAACATGGACGATAACCAGTTTGGACAAGAAGAGAATAGAAGCTTTCGAAATGTGGTGCTACAGAAGAATGCTGAAGATAAGGTGGGTAGATCACGTAACTAATGAGGAGGTATTGAATAGGATTGGGGAGAAGAGGAGTTTGTGGCACAACTTGACTAGAAGAAGGGATCGGTTGGTAGGACATGTTTTGAGGCATCAAGGGATCACAAATTTAGCATTGGAGGGCAGCGTGGAGGGTAAAAATCGTAGAGGGAGACCAAGAGATCAATACACTAAGCAGATTCAGAAGGATGTAGGTTGCAGTAGGTACTGGGAGATGAAGAAGCTTGCACGGGATAGAGTAGCATGGAGAGCTGCATCAAACCAGTCTCGGGACTGAAGACCACAACAACAACAACAGCGTTTCAAGGGGTAGTGGTCCAAAAATTCTCTTTAAATTTCATGACGGAGAGACTTCTTATTTAATTGTTGAGTGATTGAAGCTATCAAGCGTGAACTGTAACGGTTAATTTCAGAGAACTGAATAATGTCGGTGAAGTTGTCCAGATAACAGTCAAAAATGAAAGTGTATAGCATCTGCTAATATTTAAATTAGTGAAATAAAAATCTTTATTTGGATGTTACCTTCTCATATTACGTGGAAGTGAAGTAACACACCTGAAACAATTTGAGTACGTATTGGTGAACAGGACCTCCGACAGTTTGTCAGTGTTACGGCCCCATAATTATTTTTAAAAAATGATCTCACTTATAATTGTATTTAGACTGAAATGTTTATTAGATCCTTCAAATTATCATTAGGCATCTGACGTCCACTGCTCGATAAAGGTCTCTAGATTCTTTTCCTGTACAAAAATACGTACATGATGCTCCTTCATATTTTTAATGTAATCTACACCCATTATATTAGGTCGTAGTCTCATCATTTTACTATTCGAACGCAACCAAGAACGTCCTTGTTTCACTCACTGTCCATTCGTCTGTCTACACTTCCCGACCGTCTCCATTTTATTTTCATTACAGCTGTAAGGTGTCAGGCAAATCCAACACCTTCCATGAAAACCCTGACATGACAAGCAAATCCGGCAGTATGTCACACAGCTCCGAATAAATCCTGACATTAAATTAACCAATGTAATACGATCAATGAGTGAGCAAATGGAATACCACAGACTAACACAAGAACGCCTAAATGCATGTCATACCTCCCCACCATGAAACAGACGCAGTTCCGAGGGGAGAAACGAGAACAGAAGCCGAGAGCAGAATCGTGTAGGCTAGGAGGCCCTACGATAAGGGACGGACACCCACGTCGCCAGCTGACCGCCAAAACCACCCCCCAGCCCATGTTAAAAGATAGAGCCCTCCAGAAGAACAGTATAGATCTTACGATAACACTAAAAGGGCCACACCAGCTGCAAGTTTTAGCGTGAGACTTTTTCGTGCATCTGTTACGTTGCAAACGTTAAAAAACATTGCCCCAACACGAAAAGCATAACGCTTCTCGTTGGATAGACAGAATTTTTGTAGGCGGAGCTTAAGGTTAACATTGAGACCCTGATTGGTCAGTTGAAAGCACAGGCAGATAGCTTTATTTAAACCAACTTCGGTAAATTATAGTAAGGAGAAGTTAGGAGCGAGTTGCTTCCGAGACGGAGAGGTGTGGAGCTGCGCCGTCCGCCGCCCCATGACGCTGCCTATGAACGCACGCGATGCCGCATTTTTGAGCGCATAAGGATTCACTCAACTGCAGACGTCTCATCTGTTACATCCCCTTTACGTAATACTAGCCTCGATCGTCAATTAAATCTCATGGTGTTCACATTTGCTACTTGAAGTAAAAATCTGGAACGCGATGATTTTTCTGTTGTATAATTATTGAGAAGCCATATCAGCCACTGTAATTTACTACAAGTTAAATAAGTAATTATAAGATAATTGAGGGTCACTGTAGACCATTTTGATAGTTTTCTCTTTTATGACTCTTAACTTAAATCTAGGTTATAGATGTGATATGGCATAGGTCATCCCTCGATCAATTGTAGAACTTGGAAACCCATTCAGGGAATATTCGTTCACATTTTGTTGAACGCAGGTGGTTTTTACCATCCTGTATTAAAACATTTCCTTTTATCAATAGTGCAATTTATAAACAATGTTTTGTGAGTAGAATAAAATTTCCAATGATGAACTTAACTGCTTTTTCGACGTTATTTTACCAGCTAACTAAAAATAGGAAAGCCTTGAACCCCTTCCACTAAATTTAGTTAGTATTAAGATTCTTTTACAGGGAGTGCAGTGGAGCTGACGCTGAAATCATCAAGTATTTGATTATATCATCGTTAGTCTCACTGAACTCCTCTGAACTCTACATGTCATGTGTGGTCTGGCGTCTCCTTACCAGCAACAGGTCCCAGGTTCAAACTAGTCAATTCCCTAAAAAAAACACGCTCAGAGCGTCGTTGCGCGAAAGTGGTAGGGAGACACGACTTAGAACAAATAGACACCACGCAGAATGTTAGACAGTTACAATCACGTTTCCCACTCGCTTATGTTACCTGGTCGATTTGTCCCTCCACACCTCTCCTAGCAAGTCCCATAGAGTATCTCTCCATAGCTCAGTGAGCATCTATCGGTTTCGTATGGCTTCTTCGTGTAAAGGCTTCGTCTCACTAACCTAACGCAAAACTGATAATAATTACTAAACGTGAACTCTCAATTTCAGACACGTTTGAATACTTTTTTTGAAAACCCTACCTTTTTTTATCAAAAGCACGGCAGCCCATTTTTGCTTTCACGTTTATTTCTTTTGTCACCCAATAGTCCTAGTACTCACCACGAATAAATTTGTTGAAATAGTTCACGGATGAACAGTCGGATGCCAGTGTCCAACGGGCACGATATTTCGACAAGCGATCACGTTGTAATCATCAACGCACCTGATGAACTACACTCCTGGAAATGGAAAAAAGAACACATTTACACCGGTGTGTCAGACCCACCATACTTGCTCCGGACACTGCGAGAGGGCTGTACAAGCAATGATCACACGCACGGCACAGCGGACACACCAGGAACCGCGGTGTTGGCCGTCGAATGGCGCTAGCTGCGCAGCATTTGTGCACCGCCGCCGTCAGTGTCAGCCAGTTTGCCGTGGCATACGGAGCTCCATCGCAGTCTTTAACACTGGTAGCATGCCGCGACAGCGTGGACGTGAACCGTATGTGCAGTTGACGGACTTTGAGCGAGGGCGTATAGTGGGCATGCGGGAGGCCGGGTGGACGTACCGCCGAATTGCTCAACACGTGGGGCGTGAGGTCTCCACAGTACATCGATGTTGTCGCCAGTGGTCGGCGGAAGGTGCACGTGCCCGTCGACCTGGGACCGGACCGCAACGACGCACAGATGCACGCCAAGACCGTAGGATCCTACGCAGTGCCGTAGGGGACCGCACCGCCACTTCCCAGCAAATTAGGGACACTGTTGCTCCTGGGGTATCGGCGAGGACCATTCGCAACCGTCTCCATGAAGCTGGGCTACGGTCCCGCACACCGTTAGGCCGTCTTCCGCTCACGCCCCAACATCGTGCAGCCCGCCTCCAGTGGTGTCGCGACAGGCGTGAATGAAGGGACGAATGGAGACGTGTCGTCTTCAGCGATGAGAGTCGCTTCTGCCTTGGTGCCAATGTGGTCGTATGCGTGTTTGGCGCCGTGCAGGTGAGCGCCACAATCAGGACTGCATACGACCGAGGCACACAGGGCCAACACCCGGCATCATGGTGTGGGGAGCGATCTCCTACACTGACCGTACACCACTGGTGATCGTCGAGGGGACACTGAATAGTGCACGGTACATCCAAACCGTCATCGAACCCATCGTTCTACCATTCCTAGACCGGCAAGGGAACTTGCTGTTCCAACAGGACAATGCACGTCCGCATGTATCCAGTGCCACCCAACGTGCTCTAGAAGGTGTAAGTCAACTACCCTGGCCAGCAAGATCTCCGGATCTGTCCCCCATTGAGCATGTTTGGGACTGGATGAAGCGTCGTCTCACGCGGTCTGCACGTCCAGCACGAACGCTGGTCCAACTGAGGCGCCAGGTGGAAATGGCATGGCAAGCCGTTCCACAGGACTACATCCAGCATCTCTACGATCGTCTCCATGGGAGAATAGCAGCCTGCATTGCTGCGAAAGGTGGATATACACTGTACTAGTGCCGATATTGTGCATGCTCTGTTGCCTGTGTCTATGTGCCTGTGGTTCTGTCAGTGTGATCATGTGATGTATCTGACCCCAGGAATGTGTCACTAAAGTTTCCCCTTCCTGGGACAATGAATTCACGTTGTTCTTATTTCAATTTCCAGGAGAGTATTTCGTCATGAATTACTCCGGGAGAAGTTGAACAATCGCAGGAATACATTTGTTAGCGAGTGTTTTCCTGATCACGATATTCGACAATCAAATGCGTGGATGTGGCGACCACTTCCAGTGATTGAATGAATATTCTGAACTTATGAAATTTGAGCCAAATGACTTGAACTCGGCGAAGACAACAGTCAACGTTTAGTGGTAATGGATTGATCGGTGTCGACTATCCCTTATTGTCAGTAAACACCTTAAGATTACCAAATACATTCACCACAATTTTCATGTGCGAAGAGAGGTTTCTTAAGGTAGCTACTAAAGCAAAAGCAAAGTGCTCCAGCTGACATTTAAGCGAATATAGAGACGTAACTGATAGCACCAGCAGTCTCATTGACCCATATTCCTAGGTTCAGTAATAAAGCTACCAGACACGTGCTGAGCTGAGCGAGCGAGAGAGCGCAGGCCTACCTTCGTGAAGTACACGCCGCGGCCTGTCTTTCTCGCAGCCCTCGCGAGGTCACCAGTGACGTCACAGCGGACAGCTTTTGTGCGTATTCGAGCTAAAGCATTTTACTTCTAATATCTTCAAAAAGGCCATCATGAGTATCAAATCAGTATCTAATGAACACGATGGCATCAAACTCCAAATGATGAAGCTTGTTATTGAGTAACTACTGTCTGCTACAACAGATATCTTCATCCAGTCCTTAACCACAAGTGCTTTCCATGAGTCCCGGAAAGAGGGACTAGTTAAGCCACTACCTAAAAAGGACGTTGCCACAACACCCTCTGATTAGTGAAATATTTGCGTTCTTCCTGCACTGTCCAAGTCCAGGTAACAAATTACCCAATTACAAACTATCAACCTACTAGATGAATACCAATCAGGTTTCCGTAAATATCGCAGAACAACATAATGGTAACAGATGACCTAAAACTGCACAAGAGGCGACTATATTGTGCTGCTTAGGCTTGAGTGAAGCTTTTGACTTTGTAGAATTTGACACTTTACTTGTCAAACATAGCAGTCTACATTTCCCGCCAAGTGCAGCACAATGGTTTCACTCATAGCTGACGTATCACCAACAAAGCGTCATGTCCGGCACCATAAAGTCACAATGGAGACAGGAAGCTTCAGGCGTACCACGGAGATCAGTATTAGGTCCTATTTCCATTGTATGTCAATGATGTGTCATCAGTTTTGTCCTACAACATATACCACATGTATATGGTGATTCAGAAGCGATGGTCAACATCCAGGGATATTACAGGAGTGATCATTCGAAACAAAAAAATAAAGTAAATACGGGCTCTAAAACGCATACCTTAAGAGCTATGAGCAATTCCTGATCTTCGATACTGTGCAGCAAATATCTTGTACTGAAAGCTCTTTGCTTTCCATATCTTGGGGTGTTGTAGTATGGACCAAAACAAGAAACAAATGTCCAGTAAACATGTGCTCTATAATGCATACTTTAAGAGTTATGAGTACTTATTCATCTTCGCTACTTTGCAACGCAACTCTTGTAATGAAGAAGCGCTCATAATTTTTAAGGTATGTATTTTAGAGCACATGTTTACTGAATATTTTTTTCTTCTTTTGTTCCATACTACCACTTCCCAAAATATGGAAAGCAGAGAGTTTGCAGTACAAGAGATTTGTTTCCAAGTATCGAAGATCAAGAACTACTCATAGCTCTTAAGGTATGCGTTTTAGAGCTTTTGTTTACTTGACATTTTTGCTTCGAATGATCATTCCTGTCATATTCATGAATATTGGCCATCATTTCTGAAACACCCTGTGTGCTTATGAGCAGCTTTATCTAAGTGCAAAACCAATAAACCTGAATGCAACTATTGAGAATCTCAGTAACGACTTGTGTGCACTATCAAAATGGGCACAGAATATGGGCTGTTAATTCTAGGCTCATTAGTCCGAAATTTCGAAAATCCCTGCCATCTTTGATCCTAAATGGGACGAATATCAACTTCTCTTCCTCAGCAAAGAGTCTAGCAGTAATAAAAGATGAAAATCTAAATTGGACTGACAAGGGGATGCCGCCAATTGTGAAATTCAGATCCGATTCATACTGCGCATAATAAAAGCTCATGGCCAGAGGTGTAATATGGCAAAGCACCAATATGCACTTCTCAGCCGTTTTCGAGAAAATCGACAGTTAAAAGAAACCGTTGCGGTGAAATACTCTCTATGATTAATAATTTTATACAGCGTCGTAGCGCAGCGGTAAGCGCTCGGGTTCGTAATCCGAAGGTCGCCGGATCGAATTTCGCGCCATGAAACATTTTTTTTATTATTAGTTTTTTGTAATTCAAATATATATATATATATATATATATATATATATATATATATATATATATAATTGTACCGCCTCCATTTCTCCGTTTGTTTAACATGGTGTACCAAAGCTCTCACGTCCGCACTGATTTTCGACGATGTTATAAGTTGCGCTAGGGACCGCATCTACCTTCTTTCGAAATTGGCAGGCAACTACGCTGTTATGCGGCGGCTCGTTTCGGCCCATTCAACATCTGTCCTTCAAGTGTAACGAGCGAGTAACGGAGTTTATATTTCATACCTGCCATAGCAAATTTTTGTTCGTGGGGTTTCTATTCTAATTCGAACGTTTGACTTACGCTATACGTATTCGTTTCGGAATATCGTTTCTACGTCTTCCGTTAACTATACGTGGTTAACATTATGAAGACAATTAATAACATTTGTGAAATACAACTTTGTTTGCGGAAAACATAATGATGTTCGAAGTCGCCAGTTTTTCCACGACAAACGACTTTCAACAACTTACTATATGCATAATTGTTGCAACTGATTGCCGGGAATTTTATATATATATATATATATATATATATATATATATATGTGTGTGTGTGTGTGTGTGTGTGTGTGTGTGTGTATACACATTTGCATTACAAAAAACAAATACTAAAAAAAAAAAGTTGCATGGCGTGAGATTCGATCCGGCGACCTTCGGATTACGAAACCCGGGCGCTTACCGCTGCGCCACGACGCTGTAGATAATTATTAATCGTTGAGACTATTTCACCGCAACGGTTTCTTTTAACTGTCGATTTTGTCGACAACGGCTGAGAAGTGCATCTTGGTGCTTTGCCAAATTACACGTCTGGCCATGAGCTTTTATTATGCGCAGTATGAATTGAATCTGAATTTCACAATTGGCGGCCTCCCCTTGTGAGTTCATAACTGTAATGTGCAAGACGGCATCAGCATCTATCCACGCCCCACAGAAATATAAAAAGTTCACCGCTCTTGTACAAATCACTGATTACAGCGATATTATCCTGCAAGATCTTGCTCAGGAAAGCTCACGCTACCTGCAACTGGTTATGAATGTCTGTGACCGTTGTATCTGTGAAGCTGGACTCTGTGATCATATTTCACCATCATATGAACAGCTATTCTGGCTGTGTGCAGACAAGCGCAGAGATTTCGATAACATCTGTCTTTTCTGGACACTGCCCATCTCTCGGCTCGAGCTTAACATTTTTGCCTGAACAACAAGGCAGAAACGACCGTTCCCGTCAGAGCAAAACCCTTTCTGTCCCATTCCATCGTACTGACATTTTCGCGATGTCCTTCTCAGGAGCAACAGATCAACTCTGGAATAAACTCCCACATAATATTAGACAATTGAACTGAATAACAACTACAGCTTCATAAGATCGTTGATGACGTGTCTACTGACTGCCATTATCACTGCATGCACTCGTTAACCTGAACATCCTTCTCTCCGAGCAGATCTTCCTCATTTCCACATAATCGTGGCTGGTGCAGTAAGTTTAAATTTCCGTTCCCCAGAGCTCACTATAGCAGAAAATATCTATTTCTTGGACTTACAAATAATTTTTAAATTGGCCATTGTAATTGTTATTATTATTATTATTATTATTATTATTATTATTACCTTTCCTTTCTCAGACCTTAGGTCTGGTTCGGAATGAAAGTGACGCGGACCTTTCGGGTAATTGAACATGTATCAATAATTACGGATTTCTGAAGTTGTATATATAAGTTTGGATGTAGTTGTATTGCATTGATGTACTGGTGGATATTGCGTGGTATGACTCCTGTAGTTGAAAGTATAATTGGTATAATGTCAACTTTATCCTGATGCCACATATCCTTGACTTCCTCAGCCAGTTGGATGTATTTTTCAATTTTTTCTCCTGTTTTCTTCTGTATATTTGCTGTATTGGGTATGGATATTTCAATTAGTTGTGTTAATTTCTTCTTTTTATTGGTGAGTATGATGTCAGGTTTGTTATGTGGCGTTGTTTTATCTGTTATAATGGTTCTGTTCCAGTATAATTTGTATTCATCATTCTCCAGTACATTTTGTGGTGTATACTTGTATGTAGGAACGTGTTGTTTTAAAAGTTTATGTTGTAAGGCAAGCTGTTGATGTATTATTTTTGCGACGTTGTCATGTCTTCTGGGGTATTCTGTATTTGCTAGTATTGTACATCCGCTTGTGATGTGATCTACTGTTTCTATTTGTTGTTTGCAAAGTCTGCATTTATCTGTTGTGGTATTGGGATCTTTAATAATATGCTTGCTGTAATATCTGGTGTTTATTGTTTGATCCTGTATTGCAATCATGAATCCTTCTGTCTCACTGTATATATTGCCTCTTCTTAGCCATGTGTTGGATGCGTCTTGATCGATGTGTGGCTGTGTTAGATGATACGGGTGCTTGCCATGTAGTGTTTTCTTTTTCCAATTTACTTTCTTTGTATCTGTTGATGTTATGTGATCTAAAGGGTTGTAGAGGTGGTTATGAAATTGTAGTGGTGTAGCCGATGTATTTATGTGGGTGATTGCTTTGTGTATTTTGCTAGTTTCTGCTCGTTCTAGAAAGAATTTTCTTAAATTGTCTACCTGTCCATAATGTAGGTTTTTTATGTCGATAAATCCCCTTCCTTCTTCCTTTCTGCTTAATGTGAATCTTTCTGTTGCTGAATGTATGTGATGTATTCTATATTTGTGGCATTGTGATCGTGTAAGTGTATTGAGTGCTTCTAGGTCTGTGTTACTCCATTTCACTACTCCAAATGAGTAGGTCAATATTGGTATAGCATAGGTATTTATAGCTTTTGTCTTGTTTCTTGCTGTCAATTCTGTTTTCAGTATTTTTGTTAGTCTTTGTCTATATTTTTCTTTTAGCTCTTCCTTAATATTTCTATCATCTATTCCTATTTTTTGTCTGTATCCTAGATATTTATAGGCATCTGTTTTTTCCATCGCTTCTATGCAGTCGCTGTGGTTATCCAATATGTAATCTTCTTGTTTAGTGTGTTTTCCCTTGACTATGCTATTTTTCTTACATTTGTCTGTTCCAAAAGCCATATTTATATCATTGCTAAATACTTCTGTTATCTTTAGTAATTGGTTGAGTTGTTGATTTGTTGCTGCCAGTAGTTTTAGATCATCCATGTATAGCAAATGTGTGATTTTGTGTGGGTATGTTCCAGTAATATTGTAACCATAATTTGTATTATTTAGCATGTTGGATAGTGGGTTCAGAGCAAGGCAGAACCAGAAAGGACTTAATGAATCTCCTTGGTATATTCCACGCTTAATCTGTATTGGCTGTGATGTGATTTTATTTGAATTTGTTTGGATATTAAGTGTGGTTTTCCAGTTTTTCATTACTATGTTTAGGAACTGTATCAATTTAGGATCTACTTTATATATTTCCAATATTTGTAGTAACCATGAGTGGGGTACACTATCAAAAGCTTTTTGGTAATCGATGTATGCGTAGTGTAGCGACCTTTGTTTAGTTTTAGCTTGATATGTCACCTCTGCATCTATTATCAGTTGCTCTTTACATCCTCGTGCTCCTTTGCAACAGCCTTTTTGTTCTTCATTTATAATTTTGTTCTGTGTTGTATGTGTCACTAGTTTCTGTTTAATGACTGAAGTTAATATTTTGTATATTGTTGGTAGGCATGTTATGGGGCGATATTTAGCTGGGTTCGCTATGTCTGCTTGATCTTTAGATTTCAGATAAGTTATTCCATGTGTAAGTGTATCAGGGAATGTGTATGGGTCTGCAATGTAACTGTTAAATAATTTAGTTAGATGTGAATGTGTTGAGGTGAACTTCTTTAACCAGAAATTTGCTATTTTATCATTTCCAGGAACTTTCCAATTGTGAGTAGAATTAATTGCTTGGGTGACTTCATGTTGCAAAATTGTCACTTCAGGCATTTGTGGTATCATCTTGTATGTGTCTGTTTCTGCTTGTATCCACCGTGCATGCCTGTTATGTTGTACCGGGTTTGACCATATGTTGCTCCAGAAGTGTTCCATGTCTGTTATGTTTGGTGGATTGTTTATTTCAATGTGTGTGTTATCTATTGTCTGGTAAAATTTCTTTTGGTTTGTGTTGAATGTTTGGTTTTGTTTCCTTCTATTTTCACTTTTTTTGTATCTTCTGAGTCGTTTGGCGAATGCTTGTAATTTCTGCTTCTTTTCGTCTAATTGCTCTGTCGCTTTTTGTTGTGAGATTTTACCTAACCTTTTTCGTTTTTTTTCCGAGATTTCATTTCTTATAAATTGTGTTAGCTGTCCGATGTCTTTTCTCAGTTTTTCTATTTTGAGCTGTAGCCTGTGTTGCCACGCTGGTTTTGTGGGTTTCTTCTGTGTGTTGGTTGGTTCTGATCTCTGCCTAGTGTGTATATTTAGTGTAGTGAGTGCTCCTATATATACCAGTAGTTGTACCTCTTCCATAGTTGTGTTTTCATTTATTTTGTTGTGTATGATTGCGTTGATAGTTTTTATTGTTGTTTCGACTTGTGGGTTATTTGGTGGTCTATGCAAGAATGGTCTAATGTCTGTATTTGTGTCTTTGTATTCTATATACGTTAGCTGAAATTTTTCTTCTATATCTAATATCTGTGTCACTTTGTGTTCTATTTGTGCTCATTCTGGTGGCTGCCTTAAGATTTCGTTTTCCTCTGATTGTTTAATTGGTGCGTGTTGTTCTTTGTTTGTTTGCTCTGGGATGTTTGAGTCCATTACTGTATTTTCTTCTTCTTCTGATTGCACATTATTTTGTTCCAGTATTTGTTGTACTTGTTTGATGTTATCTAATTCTGACTGGGGTATCCTGTTATTTTTTATTATTACACGGATCTGATCAGCTAGTCGTTGTTCTGTTAAAAATTTTAATTCTGGGTATCTGGTAATAAATGTTGTGTATACTTGTGATCTGTATCCAGTTGTGTTGGTTCCTAGGTTTGTTGCTTGGTAATAACAGAACATGAGGTGTCGATTAACTTCATCTGACCATCTCATCCTCTGTCTTTGTTTTCCTTCTAGGGTGGTTGCTGGAAGCATATCCTGCAAAACACCTCTATTTGGATTTAAATCATTTTCCAGTTGGCTAGCAGTGTCGTTACCATTGTGGGCGGGCATAGGGTTCAAGCGTCGTCCCCGACCATGACGGCGCTTGTCCGAGGCTTCATTAGTTCTGTCCTGAACCAACTAATCACACTAAAAGGGGGGTTAGCCCTATTAGTGGTTTGTTCTTTTCGTCGCCTTTTACGACTGGCAGAACATACCGGAGGCCTATTCTTTTCCCGGGCCTCCACAGGGATTATTATTATTATTATTATTATTATTAGTGGCAGCAGCAGCAGCAGTAGCAGAAGTACTGCCAGTATTAACTATATTAGTTCATTGCATTTTGTTGTGGCATTCCGTCCAAAGACTGGTTTGAGGCAACTTTCCATGCTACTGTGTCCTGTGCAAGCCTTCTGCGAGTAACTACTGCAAACTGTATCCTTCTGAATGTGCTTAGTGTATTCATCTCTTGGTCTCCCCCAACGATTTTTACCCTCCACGCTGCCCTCAAGGACTAAGTTGGTGATCCCTTGATGCCTCAAAACGCGTCCTACCAACCAATCCCTTCTTCTAGTCAAGTTGTGCCACAAAATCGTCTTCTCCCCAATTCTGTTCACTACCTCCTCATTAGTTAAGTGATCTGCCATCTAATCTTCAGCATTCTCCTGTAGTACCACATTTCGAAAGCTTCTATTCTCTTCTTGTCTTTATCGCCCACATTTCACACCCATACGTGCCTACAATCCATACAAATACTTTCAAAAAACTCTTCCTGACACTCTGTGCTCGATGTGAACAAATTTCTCATCTTCAAAAACGCCTTCCTTGCCATCGCCAGTCTACATTTTATATCCTCTCTACTTCGACCATCCTGTTATTTTGCTGCCCAAATAACAAAACTCATCTACTACTTTAAGTTTCTCACTTCCTAAGCTATTCGTAATTCCCTCAGCATCATCTGATTTAATTCGACTATATTCAATTATCCTCGTCTTGCTTTTGTTGATGTACATCTTATATCTCCCTTTCAAGACACTGTCCATTCCATTTAACTGTTCTTCCAGTCCTTTGCTGTTTCTAACAGAATTACAATGTCATAGGCAAACCTCAAGGTTTTTATTTCTTCTCCATGGATTTTAATTCCTACTCCAAGTTTTGCCTTGGTATACTTTACTGTTTGTTCAATGTACAAATTGAATAACATAGGCTACCACCCTGTCTCACACCATTCCCAACCACTGCTTCCCTTTCATGCCCTCCACTCTCATAACTGCCGTCTGGTTTATGTACAAATTGTAAATAGCCTTTCGCTCACTGCATTTTACCCGTGCCATCTTCAGAATTTGAAAGAGAGCATTCCATTCAACATTGTCAAAACTTCCTCCAAGTCTACAAATGCTATAAACGTAGGTTTGTGTTTCCTTAACCTAGCTTCTAAGATAAGTCGTAGGGTCAGTACTGCCTCGCGTGTTCCACCATTTCTACGGAATCTAAACTGATGTTCCCCGAGGTCGGCTTAACTCTGAAATTGCTAATACGGAAACGTTCTCCTCTTGTAAAAAAGGATGCTGTGAACTTTATTCTTAGAATAAACTAGCAAAGTTGGCCTGCCAAGAGAAAAAATGGATCTCGCACGAATGCTGTTTGACATACGTTACAATCCTGACATGCTGGTTAAAAGCATCACGTCACATGGCCTTTGGTGTCCCCAAGATTTGCAGAGAACCCAACGTATCACTAAACTGTGTTAGAGCAATTGTTGGAATCGCCTCTAAATCAAAGGAAATTGTCTTTATCGTAAATTACTATCTGCTTTATCACCTGTATGTCACTGTTGTATTACTACTGCTGTCCTTACGATGAGACGTTCCTGCGGCAATGAATCGCAGGAAATCAGGAGGAATATATTATTAGTCATGTTTATTCACTCTTATTTATTTTTATGTTGGTCTTCTCTTTAATCAATTTTTGTACTGATAGGCATGCTTTTGTTCTCATTTTATGCAGGGTGATTCTCATTAACGTTTAAAAATCCCCCGAAGTGACGTAGGTGACGCTGAGACGAGTAGTTTGATATACGACACATGGTGTTGCCGATGTCGCGAAATACCCTAAAAGTAAATGACAAATGTAAAACATGTGACGTCACCAGGTGACATACCTCACCGCTCGCGCAGCGGTTGGACTTGTTGATTCTACCCTCGCCGGTGGTGGGTGAGTACTACTGACTGAACCGCTGGGCTACCCTGTATCCGATCTTGCGTTATACGATGTGATACGATTGTACTCGACATATTGATAATCCAATCGGTTTACATTTACGAAAACAGTGTAGTATAGCGCAGCGATGTCGCTTCGGTGGTTTTTAAATGTTAATGAGAATCACTCTGAATAAAGCTATAAAAAGTAGGCTAAGTAAGCATTTACAGAAACCGGTATCACATCGTAACTTAGGCCGATAGAGAAATTCTAAAATTTTGTCTGTATTCAGGGACGAATTAAGTTGCAGAATCAGAGAGTTCTGTTTTTGTTACTGATCTTTTTTAGACTATTGTTACGAACGCAAGATACGCCACCCTCCACACACGTACTAATTATATTTTGAGGTTATAATTTACGCCTAAAAGTTCCAATGAAGATTTTGTGTTCTGCGACTTCAGTCTATAGATGTCGAACTATATCCGTATTATGATATATTTATCCTCAGAATACCACACACACACTCTTTCTTGCACTAAACTTATCAGTTTCTCACATTCCATAATTAGCGTGTGAGAATGTCGGTAGATTTAACCGAATAAGAGCAGCTAATTCGAACTTCACGATTGTCGACCGAAGTCTGTACGTTCGGGCGATGAGATCGGCTGTAGTGCTACTGCGTACGTAGTGGCATACTGGTCTTGAAAGTTCGGCCATCTTCGGTCATCGGCGGAATCCACCGATAGCGGTCCAACCATGACCGGAGCCTTACCGCTGCGTCTCATGTTTTTCTGTCGATCTCGGAAGTCTCCTTATTAATGGAAATTAATTCGCCACTTCACTAAACGTCGTCGTTCGCCCTAGGAACGTTCGTATTAGGGTTAGCGGTTGTACCTGAAACAACCGGTTTTTGGTTGTTTCACGTCAGTTTAACCTGATTTTCAAAACCGCTCAAAATGACCGGTTTCTGCAATAAACTATTTTCGGTTTTTTTATTCCTGTCGTTCCCTGTAAAAAACGTAAAAATCGAACTAAGACTGAAAAATTTTTACTCTCTCACTTTCAAGATGCATGGAATCCGTCCACCATTCGCTGCTTTTCTCCAAAACTTGTCCAAAAAAAATCACCATTATTACCCTATTGATTCTAATTTTTTGAAACACTTCTCAAAAATCATGTTATAATTGGGGATAATACCATATTTTGGGCATTACGAATAGCAAGTGCTAAAGGGTTAAAACAGATGACGATGAACTCTGTTTTTCGTGTTAATTTGTACATTTTCAGGACCTTTTTTTTTTTGGACATCAGTCTACTGACTGCTTTGATGCGGCCCGCCACGAATTCCTTTCCTGTGCTAACCTCTTCATCTCAGAGTAGCACTTGCAACCGACGTCCTCTATTATTTGATTGACGTATTCCAATCTCTGTCTTCCTCTACAGTTTTTGCCCTCTACAGCTCCCTCCAGTACCATAGAAGTCATTCCCCCATGTCTTAGCAGATGTCCTGTCATACTGTCCCTTCTCCTTATCAGTGTTTTCCACATATTCCTTTCCTCTCCGATTCTGCGTAGAACCTCCTCATTCCTTACCTTATCAGTCCACCTAATTTTCAACATTCGTCTATAGCACCACATCTCAAATGCTTCGATTCTCTTCTGTTCCGGTTTTCCCACAGTCCATGTTTCACTACCATACAATGCTGTACTCCAGACGTACATCCTCAGAAATTTCTTGCTCAAATTAAGGCCGGTATTTGATATTAGTAGACTTCTATTGGCCAGAAATGCCTTTTTTGCCATAGCGAGTCTGCTTTTGATGTCCTCCTTGCTCCGTCCGTCATTGGTTATTTTACTGCCTAGGTAGCAGAATTCCTTAACTTCATTGACTTCGTGACCATCAATCCTAATGTTAAGTTTCTCGCTGTTCTCATTTCTACTACTTCTCATTACCTTCGTCTTTCTCCGATTTACTCTCAAACCATACTGTTTACTCATTAGACTGTTCATTCCTTCAGCTGATCATTTAATTCTTCTTCACTTTCACTCAGGATAGCAATGTCATCAGCGAATCGTATCATTGATATCCTTTCACCTTGTATTTTAATTCCACTCCTGAACCTTTCTTTTATTTCCATCATTGCTTCCTCGATGTACACATTGAAGAGTAGGGGCGAAAGGCTACAGCCTTGTCTTACACCCTTCTTAATAAGAGCACTTCGTTCTTGATCGTCCACTCTTATTATTCCCTCTTGGTTGTTGTACATATTGTATTTGACCCGTCTCTCCCTATAGCTTACCCCTACTTTTTTCAGAATCTCGAATAACTTGCACCATTTTATATTGTCGAACATTTTTTCCAGGTCGACAAATCCTATGAAAGTGTCTTGATTTTTCTTTAGCCTTGCTTCCATTATTAGCCGTAACGTCAGAATTGCTTCTCTCGTCCCTTTACTTTTCCTAAAGCCAAACTGATCGTCACCTAGCGCATTCTCAATTTTCTTTTCCATTCTTCTGTGTATTATTGTTGTAAGCAGCTTCGATGCATGAGCTGTTAAGCTGATTGTGCGATAATTCTCGCACTTTTCAGCTCTTGCCGTCTTCGGAATTGTGTGGATGATGCTTTTCCGAAAGTCAGATGGTATATCGCCAGACTCATATATTCTACACACCAACGTGAATAGTCGTTTTGTTGCCACTCCCCCCAATGATTTTAGAAATTCTGATGGAATGTTATCTATTCCTTCTGCCTTATTTGACCGTAAGTCCTCCAAAGCTCTTTTAAATTCCGATTCTAATACTGGATCCCCTATCTCTTCTAAATATACTCCTGTTTCTTCTTCTATCACATCAGACAAATCTTCACCCTCATAGATGCTTTCAATGTATTCTTTCTACCTATCTGCTCCTCCTCTGAATTTAACAGTGGAATTCCCGTTGCACTCTTAATGTTACCACCGTTGCTTTTAATGTCACCAAAGGTTGTTTTGACTTTCCTGTATGCTGAGTCTGTCCTTCCGACAATCATATCTTTTTCGATGTCTTCACATTTTTCCTGCAGCCATTTCGTCTTAGCTTCCCTGCACTTCCTAATTATTTCATTCCTCAGCGACTTGTATTTCTGTATTCCTAATTTTCCCGGAACATGTTTGTACTTCCTCCTTTCATCAATCAACTGAAGTATTTCTTCTGTTACCCATGGTCTCTTCGCGGCTACCTTCTTTGTACCTATGTTTTCCTTCCCAACTTCTGTGATGGCCCTTTTTAGAGATGTCCATTCCTCTTCAACTGTACTGCCTACTGCGCTATTCCTTACTGCGGTATCTATAGCGTTAGAGAACTTCAAACGTATCTCGTCATTCCTTAGTACTTCCGTATCCCACTTCTCTGCGTATTGATTCTTCCTGACTAATGTCTTGAACTTCAGCCTACTCTTCATCACTACTATATTGTGATCTGAGTCTATATCTGCTCCAGGGTACGCCTTACAATCCAGTATCTGATTTCGGAATCTCTGTCTGACCATGATGTAATCTAATTGAAATCTTCTCGTATCTCCCGGTCTTTTCCAAGTATACCTCCTCCTCTTGTGATTCTTGAACAGGATATTCGCTATTACTAGCTGCAACTTGTTACAGAACTCAATTAGTCTTTCTCCTGTTTCATTCCTTGTCCCAAGCCCATATTCTCCTGTAACCTTTTCTTCTACTCCTTCCCCTACAACTGCATTCCAGTCGCCCATGATTATTAGATTTTCGTCCGCCTTTACATACTGCATTACCCTTTCAATATCCTCATACACTTTCTCTATCTGTTCATCTTCAGCTTGCGACGTCGGCATGTATACCTGAACTATCGTTGTCGGTGTTGGTCTGCTGTCGATTCTGATTACAACAACCCGGCCACTGAACTGTTCACAGTAACACACCCTCTGCCCTACCTTCCTATTCATAACGAATCCTACACCTGTTATACCATTTTATGCTGCTGTTGATATTACCCGATACTCATCTGACCAGAAATCCTTGTCTTCCTTCCACTTCACTTCACTGACCCCTACTATATCTACACTCCTGGAAATGGAAAAAAGAACACATTGATACCGGTGTGTCAGACCCACCATACTTGCTCCGGACACTGCGAGAGGGCTGTACAAGCAATGATCACACGCACGGCACAGCGGACACACCAGGAACCGCGGTGATGGCCGTCGAATGGCGCTAGCTGCGCAGCATTTGTGCACCGCCGCCGTCAGTGTCAGCCAGTTTGCCGTGGCATACGGAGCTCCATCGCAGTCTTTAACACTGGTAGCATGCCGCGACAGCGTGGACGTGAACCGTATGTGCAGTTGACGGACTTTGAGCGAGGGCATATAGTGGGCATGCGGGAGGCCGGGTGGACGTACCGCCGAATTGCTCAACACGTGGGGCGTGAGGTCTCCACAGTACATCGATGTTGTCGCCAGTGGTCGGCGGAAGGTGCACGTGCCCGTCGACCTGGGACCGGACCGCAGCGATGCACGGATGCACGCCAAGACCGTAGGATCCTACGCAGTGCCATAGGGGACCGCACCGCCACTTCCCAGCAAATTAGGGACACTGTTGCTCCTGGGGTATCGGCGAGGACCATTCGCAACCATCTCCATGAAGCTGGGCTACGGTCCCGCACACCGTTAGGCCGTCTTCCGCTCACGCCCCAACATCGTGCAGCCCGCCTCCAGTGGTGTCGCGACAGGCGTGAATGGAGGGACGAATGGAGACGTGTCGTCATCAGCGATGAGAGTCGCTTCTGCCTTGGTGCCAATGATGGTCGTATGCGTGTTTGGCGCCGTGCAGGTGAGCGCCACAATCAGGACTGCATACGACCGAGGCACACAGGGCAAACACCCGGCATCATGGTGTGGGGAGCGATCTCCTACACTGGCCGTACACCACTGGTGATCGTCGAGGGGACACTGAATAGTGCGCGGTACATCCAATCCGTCATCGCACCCATCGTTCTACCATTCCTAGACCGGCAAGGGAACTTGCTGTTCCAACAGGACAATGCACGTCCGCATGTATCCCGTGTCACCGAACGTGCTCTAGAAGGTGTAAGTCAACTACCCTGGCCAGCAAGATCTCCGGATCTGTCCCCCATTGAGCATGTTTGGGACTGGATGAAGCACCGTCTCACGCGGTCTGCACGTCCAGCACGAACGCTGGTCCAACTGAGGCGCCAGGTGGAAATGGCATGGCAAGCCGTTCCACAGGACTACATCCAGCATCTCTACGATCGTCTCCATGGGAGAATAGCAGCCTGCATTGCTGCGAAAGGTGGATATACACTGTACTAGTGCCGACATTGTGCATGCTCTGTTGCCTGTGTCTATGTGCCTGTGGTTCTGTCAGTGTGATCATGTGATGTATCTGACCCCAGGAATGAGTCAATAAAGTTTCCCCTTCCTGGGACAATGAATTCACGGTGTTCTTATTTCAATTTCCAGGAGTGTAGATTGAGCCTTTGCATTTCCCTTTTCAGATTTTCTAGTTTCCCTACCACGTTCAAGCTTCTGACATTCCACGCCCCGACACGTAGAACGTTATCCTTTCGTTGATTATTCAATCTTTTTCTCATGGTAACCTCCCCCTTGGCAGTCCCCTCCCGGAGATCCGAATGGGGGACTATTCCGGAATCTTTTGCCAATGGAGAGATCATCATGACACTTCTTCAGTTACAGGCCACATGTCCTGTGGATACACGTTACGTGTCTTTAATGCAGTGGTTTCCATTGCCTTCTGCATCCTCATGTCGTTGATCATTGCTGATTCTTCCGCCTTTAGGGGCAATTTCCCACCCCTAGGACAAGAGAGTGCCCTGAACCTCTATCTGCTCCTCCGCCCTCTTTGACAATGCCGTTGGCAGAATGAGGCTGACTTCTTATGCCGGAAGTCTTCGGCCGCCAATGCTGATTATTTATCAAAATTTAGGCAGTGGCGGGGATCGAGCGCGTGACCGAAGACGTTTTGATTATGAATCGAAGACGCTACCCCTTTTTTTCCATTTTGTTCGTTATTGATCGTTGTGTTTGGTCGTTGCGGACGTCGCAAGACATCCTGTTCAAGTTCGGTGGTTGATCCTTCCACGCATTTTTTTTTTTTTTATTACAGGGGCCAACCGGCTCTCTTTTTTTTTTTTTTTTTTTTTTAATCTCAGTTTGTTCGCTTTTGTTCGTTGTACCTGCTCGGGGCGGACGTCGCAAGACATCCGTTTTAAGTTCGTTGTTGATCAGTTGACTCAGTTTTTTTTTTTTAATTGCAGAGGGCAGCTAACCCTCTGACCGAACACGCTGAGCTACCGTGCCGGCATCCCCTAGACCACGGGTAGGTTCTTGTCAGGATCTACAAACAGATAAAGCACACTATATGGTCACATGCAGCAAGACAGCTATTTTTTTTTTATCGAAAACTGTTTGAAGTGTTCTTAAATTTTTAATTTATTACCGTTACCGTAATTTCCTTCCTCTTTTATAAATTCATAGTAATGGCAAATCTTTAATCTTTTAAAGTAAATATAGCATTTTGCTTCATTGCTACGCCACTTCGTAAAAACATTTCGAGACGAGGGCTTGTGCCATTCTGCAATAGAACTGATGTCCTGCTACGACACCGAGAATCTACCGTATAGACCATGTGGGGGCAAGTCCTGCACGCTGCGCCCACACACATACCTTATGCCACGACACACGACAACAGGGACATTGTTCTCTCAAGCAATGCCGTACTGATTGGTATGCCATGGGTTTGTTGCTCGTTTCTGTCGGAATTGTTATTACACTAGCACTGATCGCCTTTCCCACTTTCTATAACAACACAATATTTCTAACCAATGCGAATTTTACGAATAAAAGTACTTATTTTTTTAGAAAAAAAGTTTTAATGACTAACTGTTTCCGTTCTTTATTCCGTCATTAGTAAAAAATAAAAAAAAATGTTATAACCGAGATCAAACAAATACTGAAAAAGAGTGGTTTTTTTAGAACTAAAATACCGGTATAGCTCTTAGCCGGTCAGTTCTCCCATCCCTTGTCCGTATTTGTGCAGCGCCTGATATAATACGACAACCTTTTTGTGTCATGAGAAGTAAATAAAAACACCTACAGCCGTCCTTATGATATTATTTTACTTTGTCGGTACCAGTTTCAATGCTTCAGTGCGTCATATTCTGGCTGTTTTTGATGCGTTACTGGATACGCAGATAATGTGTCAGCACTCCAACCATCAACTGCCAGTTGAGTTGGCAGTTGGCAGTTGATGGCTGGAGCGCTGACAAATTATCTACGGATCCACCAATGCTGGCAATAGATGTGGTGTGCATCAGGATCATATCAACCTGTATCGCATAAAAAAAGAAAAAAAAACAATGGTTCAAGTGGCTCAGAGCACTGTGGGACTTAACATTTTAGGTCATCAGTCCCCTAGAAATTAGAACTACTTAAAACTAACTAACCTAAGGACATCACACAAATCCATGCCCGAGGCAGGATTCGAACCTGCTACCGTAACGGTCGCGCGGTTCCAGACTGAAGCGCCTAGAATCGCATCAAAAACAGCCTGAAGATAACGCACTGAAGCGTAAAACTGGTAGCGACAAAATAAAATCATAGGAACGGCTGTAGGTGTTTTTATTTATTTGTCACTATAGTAAACGGCCTTCGTCCCAGAGACCTCCTGCTAAAAGGATGGATATGCAAAAGGTTTTCTGTGTGGTGTCAGGCTGTATGGAGGCTTGGCAGCCGCAGAAACCTGTAGGACACTGGCTGCAAAGGTCGCCCGTCCGACTACGCGCCTAACGGCTACTGTTTACGCTCGGTGATTCTGCGGACACGCGCCAGCGACAGCTTGCGTACGTGCGGTAAGCCATACCGGACCGCAAATGGCGTGACTTGCAGCTGTGGCGCAGGCGCACAAGCGAGCGCAGCTGCTGCCGCAGACATGTGCGCTGTGCCGTGCCGTGCTGTACCCCTCCACTGCATATGGCATGACTTGCAATCGACGCGCATGCACGGGAGCGCACGCACCTGTTGCCTACAGACGCAGCGTAGTCCTTCTAGGAACTGCAGTAGCGTAGCGATCAGAGCGATGCCCTCTCTACATCAGGACCGCGAGAAGACGCAGGCCGGGTTAAGAGCAGTGATTAGAAAGATAACAGTCATTCTCGGAAACAGGATCCCTTACACGATCCTTTCAAACGCGCATCTTACACGCTACCTCGGCACGGAAGTCACGAAAATCAGGAACGGATGAAAGTCTTATGTTTGGGTGGAATAAACTTTTCTTGGTTTTATTAAGAAACAGTCATCTACAGAAACAGTAAAAAATTTCATCTCTGTTATTTAACATAGACTCTCCTCAACTCGAAGGCTGAATTTAACATCACTGAGTGTGGTACTACATTTATTTTAATAGGAAAGACAGTTACAATTTAAAACATAAGAAAACGTCTCTCCCGATTTTCTGTGTGTTGCACAGACGGGGATAAGGCAGACATTACACAACATGAAACTTCCTGTCTGATTAAAACTGTGCGCCCCACCGAGACTCGAACTCGGGACTGTCGGATGTACACCAGTCAGCACTGGTCGCGAGTCGGTAGAGTTCTTGCCCGCGAATAGGCAAAGGTCCCGAGTTGGAGCCTCGGTCAGGCACACAGTTTTAATCTGCCGCCGGCCGCGGTGGCCGAGCAGTTCTAGGCGCTACAGTCTGGAACCGCGCGACCGCTACGGTAGCAGATTCGAATCCTGCCTCGGGCATGGATGTGTGTGCTGTCCTTAGGTTAGTTAGGTTTAGGTAGTTCTAAGTTCTAGGGGACTGATGACCTCAGAAGTAAAGTCCCATAGTGCTCAGAGCCATTTGAACCATTTAATTTGCCAGGAAGCTTCATATCTTCGCACATTCCGCTGGATTACTTAACATCATTCCATTGAACAGGAATGAGGGTCAGCCTCTTAAATTATAGGTGGTCACCAAGATGGCTGTGACAGAGTGCCTCCTTGGTTTGAAGAGGCACGCCAGGAGCGCAGGATACGTTCCGGGGAAGTAGTTGACGCTTAGGACCAGCCAGGTAATGGCATCATAAGAGATCTGCTGAGTTCCCTCAGGATTCGCTGGTAAGATATAGTTTTTTTCTGCAAGGGTCGTTGGGGGCGATAACAGAGAGGAGCCTACCACGACGGTCTGCTGTGTTCTTGCTAGGGACGAGATTCTGAATGGGACCCAGTAGGGCCACTCAGCTTCTCTTTTGTCGATGCCTTGGGGCAGTCAATACGTGGCAGCCGTGTCCATCGCAGGGAGGACCTCGTGAACAACCGCCAGCCGATGGCGGCACAACACAGCGTGATGATGCTATTACCTACAGTAGCGCTGTCCAACGTTTTAACTTATCTGGGCCACAGACGAGTATTTTTGGGCCCTTAACACTAACAGCAATCACTACTGAGCAAATAAATAAATAAAATAAAAAAGAAATACGAAGTACGTGTTGTGTGTGTGTGTGTGTGTGTGTGTGTGTGTGTGTGTGAGTGAGAGAGAGAGAGAGAGAGAGAGAGAGAGAGACAGACAGACAGAGAGCGTTAAGGACCAATGAGAGAAGAGCATCGTGTGTAGTGGGAGTCTAAAATTGAAAATATTCAATTTTACACAAACGGACTTTTTTTTTTTTGACCGATTGTGTGACAGGTGTTCACTTCTTCCGTCGAACTTACTTTGACGCATGTGGCCCTCGGGGCAGTGGTTGCACACCACTGGCCTACAGGATAGATAAAAAGAGTCACTATGCTCCATTGTTACTCCTCATTGCTAGCATCTTTCTCTATCTCTCTCTCTCTCTCTCTCTCTCTCTCTCTCTCTCTCTCTCTCTCTCTTTCTCTCTGTCTCTCTCTCTCTCTCACACACACACACACACACACTCACACTCTTTCGCTCACTCGTCGCAGCATTAGAGGGCCTTCATTGGATTACATTTGCGTAACTCAATTTCGTTCATCATTTTCAGTGTTTCAAGGAGGCCTGCAACTGTGTCATACATGATTTAAATAATGAAAACCGCACGAGTTACTTGTTTTTTGATATTTATCACTAGGCGTTTCAAGAACTTACTCTCATTTTCGAGTGTATTTGTTAACATGACTGTGTTTGCTGATGTTCGCATGTGTAATTTCTTGCCCCTCTTGCCTCCTTTTGAGGTTAGACTGCAATTGCAAAATTGAGATATTACGACATTATGGCTTCACAAAGGGTTTGTACACAGTCAGAAGTGTTAACAGTTTTGTATATACACACATCCAAAAAAGCTGTACAGAAAATTTTAATAGAGATCAACATGATCACCGTTTCCACCCTTTTTATTGCTCATGAAAACCACACATTGCATACTGTACCACCATACAGCGAGACCTTCAGAGGTGGTGGTCCAGATTGCTGTACACACCGGTACTTCTAATACCCAGTAACACGTCCTGTTGCATTGATGCTTGCTTGTACTCGCCGTGGCATACTATCCATAAGTTTCTCAAGGCATTGTTGTTCCAGATTGTTCCACTCCTCAACGGCGATTCGGCGTAGATCCCTCAGAGCGGTTGGTGGATCATGTCGTCCATAAACAGCCCTTTGTAGTCTATCCCAGGTTGTTCGATAGGGTTCATGTCTGGAGAACATGCTGGACACTCTAGTCGAGCAATGTCGTTATCCTGAAGGAAGTCATGCACAAGATGTGCACGATGGGGGCGCGAACTGTCGTCCGTGAAGACGAATGCCTCACCAATATGCTGCCGATATGGTTGCACTATCGGTCGGAGGATGGCATTCACGTATCGTATAGCCGTTACGGCGCCTGCCACGACTACTAGCGGCGTACGTCGGCCCCACTTAATGCCACCCCAAAATAGCAACGAATCTCCACCTTGCTGCACTCCCTGGACTGTGTGTCTAAGGCGTCCAGCCTGACCGGGTTGCCTCCAAACACGTCTCCGATGATTATCTGGTTGAAGGCATATACGACACTCATCGGTGAAGAGAACGTGATGTCAATCATGAGCGGTCCATTCGGCATGTTCTTGGGCCCATTGTACCCCGCTGCATGGTGTCGTGCCTCGCCTGGGCATGTCAAAAGCCGACATTGGACTGATGATGACTGGAAACATGTTGCCTGGTCGGACGCATCTCGTTTCAAATTGTATCTACCGGATGGACGTTTACGGGTATGGACACACCCTCGTGAATCCATGGATCACGCATTCATCAGCGGACTTTTGAAGCTTGTGGTGGCTCTGTGATGGTGTGGAGCGTGTGCAGTTGGAGTGATATGGGACCCCTGATACATCCAAATACGACTCTGACAGGTAACAGGTACGTAGGCATCCTGTCTGATCACCTGCATCCATTCCTGTCCATTTTGCATTCTGGCGGACTTGGGCAATTCCAGCAGGACAGTGCGACACTCCACACGTCCTGAGTTGCTAGAGAGTGACCCCAGGAACTTTCTTCTGAGTTTAAACACTTCCGCTGGTCACCAAAGTCCCGAGACACGAACATTATTGACCATATGTGGGATGCCTTAAGACGTACTTTTCAGAAGAGATCTTCACCCCTCGTTTTCTTCCTAATTTATAGACAGCTATGCAGGATTCATGGTGTCAGTTCCCTGCAGCACAACTTGAGGCGTTACTCAAGTCCATTCCACGTCGTGTTGCGGCACTTCTGCGTGCTGGCGGGGGCCCTACACGATATTAGGCATTTGTAGCAGTTTCTTTGGCTATTCAGTGTAGTAACAGTAGAGCTCTTACATTGACGTTTACGGGGTGACTGCTAAATGGTGAGAAACTACAAGAAAATGTCCCTGAAATGCTTTCCAAGGGAGGTAAATCCACATGAAGGAAGTCTTTGACAGTATATATTTCAATGACTGATAGCACGAAAGAAGACGGAAGGCAAGTGGGAACGTTTTGCCTGTACTACTGTGTTAGTTCCACGCTCAACATGAGAGTGGGCTAGAGCACCGCCATGTCGTGTCCACAATATACTTCTTACCAACAAAGACACGTCTTCCAGCAGAGGAGTCCCCCGCGGGAGTTCAGATGTGTCTCGCGTTTGAGGCGTCGTGGAAGGATGACTGTTCCCACGAAGCGGTCGTCAATAATCTCCGGTCACATATTGAGGCTGAAATGGTGAACATGCTTTGCTGAAACCACACTAAAGGTTGCTTCATTTGTGAATAGGATGGATGTCAGAAATCCCATCACAGTGGGAGATGGAGATCGAAACGGAGCGAGTGCGTGAGTTAAGATTCAGTTTGCGTATACCACAAGTCAAGGCGGCGCTGTAACGTCAGTGGTAACGGGTTTCCTTCGCTCCAGCTGTAGCTCCACCAGTAGACGGGTCTGGGAAGAGTGCCGCTGCGGTCGCTTCACACTCGTTACTGAAGCGTACGTAGGTGACTTACTGTCAGTACCGAAAACGAGTACACGATCTTGCTGCTGTGACGTAGCACTTGTTGTGTATGAGGCGGAGCTATGGGCCTCATGGAAAAAGGGTGACTCGGCTGAGTCACGCAATTTGACTCTTAGTCTGATCACAAGGGGTGGCCATTAATTGCATGCGTTGATCACGTATGCTGACGTGAGGATCAATGAACTATACTTGACTAGATGTATCTGGAACATCTCAGGTGAATGAAAAGTTAGTAGACACGAATACAGTTAAATACTTAGCTTTAATTGAGGATCAGCGGTGAACGTCGACTTTGTACAGTTATAGACTGAACTGCGAATACTTCTTTAAAATTCTGATTGCTTCACACATACATATCAATTGTCAATGCGTAAACTGCACGTGGCGCCTGGCTAGGTCGTAGTTACTGTCTTAGCTGAGGGCTATGGTAAATAGCGTCTCTGCAAATGAGATCTCTGAAGCTATAACAAGTGAACCATTTCTATTAAAGTCGGCTGTAGAACTGGGCAGTGCGCTAGCTTGTCTCGTAAGACCAGCCGAGTGGCGGCGCTCGGTCTGCTAGCGTCGACAGTGGCGACTCGGGGGTCCGATGTGTACTGACGGACCGCGGCCGATGTGAAGCCTACAACCTAGCAAGTGTGGTGCCTTGCGGTGACACCACAGTACTAACTGAGCAAAATGATTGACTGAGACCTGTTCAGATGGCCTGTAACGAAACTGTGTTTTGTTGTGTTCTGGTAGTATGTTTCTATGGGAGGTCATCGGTCCACAGGCTTACACACTGCATCCTTTACTGAACCTAACTCACGCAAAGGACAACACACACATCCATGCCCAAGGGAGGACTCGAACCTCCGACGGGGAGAGCCGCACGAGCAGTGGCCAGGCGGGTCAGACCGGGCGGCTACCCCGCGCAGCCCTGTGTTTTGTGAGACAGTGCAGTTTTTTTTTTTCTTTATTGATTTTCAATTCCCCCCGAAGGGGGCGGGCTGGCAGCAGCTTATTACGCTGCTCTACAGCCTACAGACTTTTGCTTAAAAAAAGGAAGAAGAAAGAAACAAGGAAACACAGGCGATCAAATGGTGATTTAAAGTGTAAAATGGCGTAAAAATGCGGAAAGTTAAAACAGAAAGCAAAAGGGGTTGGCAATGTTGATAAAATACACAGGAATCAGACAAGTAACATAGTAGACACACAATTAAAAAACATGGCGACAGTCTGGTTTCTGTTCGCAAGAGATAAAAAAAAAGCACACCCAGCGACAGTATGATGGCTGTTCGCTACACTTTCCAAAAGACACAACACGGAGCACGCACTGGAAAAACACACTGTAAAACACTGCACGAAAAAGGCGGCACAAAGATGGCACTCCCGATCCAAGGCAGATGGGGGAGGGGGGAGGGGGGGAGGGAGGACAGTGCAGGGTGTGAGGCGAAAATTAACTGACGCGAAGTACACAACCGCAAACGAGTTCCGTTAGAGGAGGAGTGATATCTGGAATAAGTTACACGCCATAGTCCACATTTCAGAAGAAAAACATCCAAATGTTGTCCAGTCCAAACAAAATAGTTGTTTTGGCGTCAATAGTTACGACGCCACAACGTAGGTGCACGCTGTCGCAAGTTGGCACTACGAGAGAAGACTATCTACGCCGACCACAGCGCCCTCTGGCCGACGCTGTGGAGCTCAGGAGAGCAGTCTTGATTTCGGCCCATTTCATCAAGAGCACACGGCCTGGAAATATCGCTTCTACTACTGAGTGGTAGCTTGCTATTGAGACTTTGTTTTAGTTACGTTCAGTTAAAGTTTGGACCACAACGAGTATTCGTTAGTTTTGATGTTATACAGGACAGTCATCCTAACTTCACAGGATTAGACACGGACTACGGCTTCACACCTACGTGCTCATCCTAGCCAAAGTTATGTATACATTGTGTTTTTGATTCTATTAAAAGTGTTGAAGTTACATGCAGTACCGAAGTGCTTCACCTCTCCTGCTCCTACTCGCTTCTTCTACTCTCGGCCTACATCACAGTTGCAGTTCACAGGAGCAGACCTACGCATCACCTATCCAGGCGGGATACAAAAGCTGTATTCTAATTTATTCCATGTCCACTCAGAGAGAACTTGTTTCTCCTGCGACAAACGAAAATGGGGCACAAAGCAACGCCACCTCCATAACACTGCGACAAGAAGGCGCACTATTTATTAATTTGGTCATAGCAACTTGCGTTTATGGGCTTACAGCGCGTTGTGTAGCTTATCAAATGGCTCTGAGCACTATGGGACTTAACAGCTATGGTCATCAGTCCCCTAGAACTTAGAACTACTTAAACCTAACTAACCTAAGGACATCACACAACACCCAGCCATCACGAGGCAGAGAAAATCCCTGACCCCGCCGGGAATCGAACCCGGGAACCCGGGCGTGGGATGTGTAGCTTATCATTCATTTCTGTAGTTTAATTTAGTAATTAATCACTATTTAAAGATTCTCACGTCATGTTTTCTGGCATTGTCGTTACAGACTTGGAAACGCTTCGAAAGGAGCGTAAATGTGAACCTAATTGTTACACATTCTCTGAATAGATATTGAATATTAAAGTAAATTTACAGCAGTCCACGAAAAAGTTTGATCTACGTAAATGTATGCGTAAACAGAACAATATTCACTGCTAACCGATCTTTCATATTGGTATATAATAATCCTCATACCCAATGACTGCACCGAGCGAGGTGGCGCAGTGGTTAGCACACTGGACTCGCATTCGGGAGGACGACGGTTCAATCCCGTCTCCAGCCATCCTGATTTAGGTTTTCCGTGATTTCCCTAAATCGTTTCAGGCAAATGCCGGGATGGTTCCTTTGAAAGGGCACGACCGATTTCCTTCCCCATCCTTCCCTAACCCGAGCTTGCGCTCCGTCTCTAATGACCTCGTTGTCGACGGGACGTTAAACACCACTAACTTAACCTAACCCAATGACTGCTTCTGACATTTAGGCAGGTCGGATACTTTGTGACATTTCAACTTGTTCTTGACAATGTCTATAAAGCTGAAAACATGATCGTATGAAATAAAAGAATAGCAATACACCCCGAAGAAGGCGTCTTGCAATAGTACCCGAAACGTGGGAATTTTATAGTTGACAATGAGGTCACAAACCCAGAAGGATTTTACTGACTGAAAAGAACAGTAATTTACAGTTTAATTGTGGAAATTTCTTTGAAAACAGTCGCTCAGAAACCGGGAAATCAGTGAGACCGCTGTTATATTTGCGAACTCGTGTACTTGCTCTGCTTTCTGAGCGAGTACATCTGTACCCGACAACCGGCTCGGGTGACAAATGGGCAGCGCCGGAGCCACGCGAGTCGAGTCCACGGGCACACAGAGACGGTGAGTTCGGAGATGACATCGCAGGACTCGCCGACAACTTTAAAGCGAGTATACGGAGTTCATTTCTGATCTCTGCAGTGCGACGAACCTGGGACGAAACCGTCGCCGCTGAGGCAAGTCCGTAGATCGTAGGGACCGTGCGCGTTGCAGATGTTGCGGATAGTGCGAGCTGTGCAGTATGCCGCACGGCCGCCTCAGTTACTCCGTGGTGGCGGCCCACCTGCCCAGTGCTGATAGCCTCTGCCAAAAATCATTTTTCTCTCCACCTTCAAGTGGGCGTATTTCCAAGGGAACTCATTTCCAGTCATACGTCCATATGACCTGATAATTAAATGGACACCCTAGCTGCAAACAGGCGTTGATGTACTTCATTGGGGACATGTTGAAAATGTGTGCCCCGACCGGGACTCGAACCCGGGATCTCCTGCTTACATGGCAGACGCTCTATCCATCTGAGCCACCGCGGGCACAGAGGATAGTGCGTCTGCAGGAACTTATCCCTTGCACGCTCCCCGTGAGATCCACATTCCCAACATGTCCACACCACTACATTCGTAGTGCGCCTAATAGATGTTTGCCCATCATACTCATTACTCGTGGCAGATTAATCTACCAAGTCCCGTACGAGTTCGGACATAGCGTGTGCGTTCGCACAAGAAGATGGTCAATGGCCGAGAAGCCATATTTTAACTATATACGAGTATGACGGTAGTATCTGTTCCCGAAAGAACAGTTACCGTGGATGACCATGCAGCTTTGCTAGAAATGAAATGATAATTAAATGGACACCCTAGCCGCAAACGGGCGTTGATGTACTTCATTGGGGACATGTTGAAAATGTGTGCCCCGACCGGGACTCAAACTTACATGGCAGACGCTCTATCCATCTGAGCCACCGCGGGCACAGAGGAGAGTGCGTCTGCAGGGACTTATCCCTTGCACGCTCCCCGTGAGATCCACATTCCCAACATGTCCACACCACTACATTCGTAGTGCGCCTAATAGATGTTTGCCCATCATACTCATTACTCGGTCGGGGCACACATTTTCAACATGTCCTCAATGAAGTACATCAACGCCTGTTTGCAGCTAGGGTGTCCATTTAATTATCATTTCATTTCTAGCAAAGCTGCATGGTCATCCACGGTAGCTGTTCTTTCGGGAACAGATACTACCGTCATATGTAGTCCATATGACCTTTTTTTTTACTTCTTATCGTCTCAGGTGCATTTTGTCACCATTTAGCAACATTACCTTGCATATGACGGTAATTTCGTAACCGTTCCAAACCTGTCGGACTTGCAGCTTTATGTGCAGAGCGTGGGAGACACATATGCGTTTGCAACCCTTGATTTTTTTTTATCGGTCGTCAGTGTTCTCAATGGATACCTCTTGTAAAGGTTCCTGTGGAGCAGTGCGCCAATTAGAGTTCAGCAAGAAAGCAGGTCGATTTGTGATATGGAGTGGATTTCACTAGGAATAAAATCATTAAATGACGTTTCGTATTACCATATTTTTTTTGGTCACAAGTCCGAAGAGGAGGCATTCACGCATTGGTACGGAATTTTTCAGTGAAACTATGGAGCACATGTGCGCTAGATGCTGCTAAATAAGCAATAATGCTGTTACCATTCTGGTCTATAACGCACTGAAAATATTTCGGTTTTGTCGGGTGTGTAGTTCACAAGTAAGTGTTACACAGCTTTATCGTAACGGACGGCACAAAATAAATAAGAGGAACACTGGAAACTACTTTGAAATGGCAGTGACATCCAGATTCTTCATTAATCGCAATTTTGTATGAAACATGACAGCAGCCGCAAAATGTAATGGATGGGGGCACCAGTGCACAATAAATTCCAATTCTCGGTCTTTGCTATCCGTGCAGTGCAGTCACTTAAGGCAGCAGGTGATTGGAACGCCACAGCGGTTTTAACTGCACGCGATCGCCGCTCCTTCTCTAAGTAGCACTACACCCGCACTGTGGAGATGGCCGAGAAGATAACTAGCAGTCTAGCTAGGTGCGCCGGCGTCCGCAAAAGCTCGTGCGGTCGTGCTCTTTGGCCTACAAATTGGACGTAAGGGCGCTAACCCTTCCATGGAAACAGGCGTCGAGCAGCGCTGGAGTTCTCCAATCACGTGCTCTCGTGGCCACATTGACTACGAGGATGCGTGCATTACAGCCTCAGCGGCACTCGTGCGCCTCCGACGATTCCAGAACTACACCTATGGCCGTGATTAGGGCATTCCTCTACACGACCCTCATGCGAAATACTACGTGAACGGGAAACTTCCAGAATAAGTCTGCCAGAATGATGGAGCACAACTGCTAGTTCTAAAGCACGGACTTGTGTCATATGTCGAGAGGTCACACGGCAATAAGCACTGCTTCATTGCAGTTTTTACAGCCTTTAATTTCTTAAGCAAGGAACTGGTACCCTCACTTCATACATGTGAGAATGTAGCATTAAATGCACCACTGGTCAGGATACATGTCCCACAGTTTTCGGTACATATAAATAAGAGATTGTTACTCCGAATCGTTCTCAAAATCGTCTCTTTAACAGTCAGCATCGTCAACCTGTAGACCGTTCTGGTTGATGATGCCGTCAGGAGATAGCAAGACTCTGACAGAAAGGAATTCAATTCTTAATCACATTTTTAATAAATGTTAAAAAAAAGTAAGAAGGTGCCAAAAGACTGCCTAAAAGCGAAAGTAATATCTGTCTTTAGAAAGGAAGGAGTGATGGAAGGGTGTAACATCATCGACATTAAGCCATTAAAGGCAGAGCACAAGCCCTGATCGTTTGGAGGATGAGTAATAATAACTACTGCGCCGTTTCTAAGAAACCATCCTGGCCTTTGCCTGTAGCGATTTGGGGAAATCATGGAAAGCCTAAATAAGGATCTTTAAAAAAAAGGGTAATAAAAAATAAATATAGTAACTACAGATCTATGAGCCTCCTGAATTCAGCCTAAAAATATAACAGAAAAATGTCCGAGGAACACACGGTATTAGAAAAGGACAATCAACTGCTGTTAGTGTTTTTACACTGTAACAAGTTATGGAAAAGAGACGGCAGTTCACTAGGGAAACCCATATTCCTTTTATAGATTTTTGAAAGGCAGTGGCAAAGGATAAAGTGAACAGAGGAATGTTATCTAATATAGTGGCTGAAAGATGTAGTCCATCTTATCCCATAAATGCTAAAGAGAATCTATATTCAAACACAGAAGTTACTATAGATACGGAAAACGTAAGGACAGAATGCAAAAATGGCAAAGTGAAGCCAGGAAAGAAACACAGCTGAAGGTTTACAAAATTCTAGCCGGACCAGTACTTACTTATGGAAGTGAAGTGTGGACTTCAGCAAGACAACAAGATAATACAATATAAACTTATGAAGGATGAGAAAGAGAAGATCATAAATGAAATGAGGACGTAAGAGAAAATTTAGGAATATATAACCTTAACGAAAAAAATAAAAGGAAATAGGAAGACATGGAAGAAGCATGTAGACTATTTAAGTCGAAGAAGACATGCGGTAAAGGCTGTCACTTGTGTCAGCAAGTGCATTGAGGAAATATATGTGGCAAGGCCATACAACAGATGGAGTACCTTAACGGACAATTGACCCAATGAAGTGAAAAAGAAGAAGAGTAAGAAGGAGGAGGAGGACGATAAGGAGAAGAAGAAGAAGCAGAAACAGGAGAAGAAAGAGGATGACAAAGAAGTTATTGGCCTACGAAAGATTATGCCATAAACAGGGACTGAGTTCTCATTCAAGCATAAGGTAAGTTTAACAGGTGATCAGCGGGGCGTTGACTTCCCTTCAGTGTGACAAAGAGACGTTTCAACAGTGTATAATATCTACTGGTTTCAAGTACCTTCTGCCTAGTATACCAAAACAAAACAGTTAATCTTGTAGACAACCCTTAGATAGTGTAGCTTTGCGAAAACGTGCACACGCACGAAGTTCTAGGTCGATACAAAACCTGATTAATCGCTCTTGAGAAGGACAAGTTGTGCGTGAAACCTTAACCATTGTTTTCAAATGTGGAAGAGGGTTCTTGCTTACTAGTTTTGTATCACTTAGGAGAGTTGTAGCAACTCCAAGGATTACATTTTACTGAGTCTCAATTGCTCACAGTCGGTGAAGTGAACGACCTATTACAACAGTTCTGCTTTCGCTTTTGGCTGAGTGATCTTAATTTTCATACTTCATGTGTAGACAATCGTAATTTCAATTTGAGTGCAAATTAGAAAATTGGTGAGTGAAACATAGTTATGAATCAACAGAAACACAACTTCCATTTCAGTTTAATGACTGGCAGTTAGGCAGCATTAATTACAATGTTAATGACAGTGATCGCAACTTTTGAAAGTTTGGCAAATTTTGAAATGTAGAATCAAGAGGAAGGATATTAAGAAATCAAATAATCAATTAACCAGAAATGAGATCACAGCTTGCCTCATGAGAATTACTTCTGTTGAAGTTCTCCTAGCTGCTGCAGGAGCTGAAATATGAGTAAAAGAACAGTTTTTTAGCCACTGACATGTAGATTTCCTTACGCAACAGATGTGTTGTTTGAGTAGTATCGGCCTGCCTTATCAACTTGCTTTGCAGGGCAGTCTACACATTAGTGGCGATATACGATTTTCCTACCCCCAATGTGTAGGGTGCCCTACACCACATGCACTTTGTGTTGGACTAGCATTCGCCTACTTCATCAACTTGTTTTGCAGGGGCCATACCTGCATATGAGCATGGCTGGGGTAGATTGAGATGGACAGAGGAGGGAATGAAGAGAGAGAAGGAGGCTGGAGGGGATCAATAAGGAGAGAGGGGCAGGAGGAATAGAGTGGAGGTCAGCAGTTGGTAAACAAAGGGAGAAGGAAGCGGATGAGGAGGAGAGAGAGAGGGAGAGAAGTATGGAACAGAAAGAGGGGTGAGGGGAGATGGATAGTGAGAGAAAGTGAAAGATGAGGTGGAGAGGGGAGAGGATGGACAAAGAGAGAGAGAGAGGGGGGAGGGAGAGAGGAGGAGGATGAGGTGCGCAGAGGGAGTGCAGAGGAGTATGAGATGGACAGAGAGAATGTGGAAGGTGATGAGTGTACAGAGAGAGAGAGAGTAGATGGACAGAGAGATGGGGAGATGGTAGAGGCAGGTTGAAGGTGTAGAGGGATAGTGGACAGAAGGAAAAGGAATAGGGGTTTGGGAGATGGACAGACAGGTGGTAATGACTAGATAGACAAAGAAAGAAGGGGAAGAGGGTATGGGCAGAGGGTGGGGAGGTAGGTATGGTCAGAGAGAAGCTGGAAGAGGTAGACAAAGATATGAGGGAGGCGAAGATGCAGACAGAGTGGGGAGGAGGAGATTGAGAAATAGAAGTGGAAGGTTTAGACAGACAGACAGAGGGGGGGGGGGGATGTGAACAGGAAGAGAGGGGGAGGGATGAGGAGATGGGTGCAATTTATGTGTCGAATGCATACCTGAACGAAGCTGAGGGGAAAGGCCAGTGCGTCGATGAATATCTAAATCGCTACTGTGAAGTAAATAAACTCAGTAACAGTTCCAGCAGACATGTCGTTTGTGAGTGAAGGACTGTGGATGTAGGTAAAGATAAGAAACTTGTGATGAGTAAATGTAATGGTGATATGTATTCCATAATTCACAATTTAACCAACAAAGCTATAAACATTCACCACTGAGCTGTTGATGTACTTTTGAGTAAAATTTCCTTATTATTGCACGTCAAAATTGCCCATCGCAAATACAATACTACTTCTAGTTTTCAGTGCTGTAGAAACTAGGAAATGAGGAACTTCGTTAATGCTATGATCGCGGCAAGCGACATTTCAAATATATTCTTAGGAGATAATTTTAGCAAGTTCATTTCAGTATGTCTGTTCCCTTATTTACTTGAAGTACTGGTCTGGGACAACTACGACCAGTATTCGTTATTACATCTCACATGCCACATTCACTTGTGGGAATTTAATTACTGCCGCTCCTGCCAAGCGCTTTGGTATTCCAGCGCTCTAGATCACTCTGTTGAAATCAGCCTAGACGTTGTGAATGGTATCATAATCTTTTCAAAACTATTGTCATACGAAAAACAAAAATTGTTGAACTTAGTCATCTGAGCAGCTCAAATAACATGTTTCTTCCATTTCAAGTTTTCATCCATATGTACAATGAAAGTTTCTGGAACCTTGTGCCATAGACACTGATTCCGGTTCATTGGGCATAAATTAAGAATTGGAAGAGAAGGAGAAACCTGATGTTGAGAGGAATTTGGAGGACTCGTAAGGGGAGTCTATCACCGTTTTGTTATAAAAAGGTGTAGAGACTGTGGACTGGAGTGTGTATAGTCGGTGTAATGGGTGTAAGTGCAGATATCTCAATTGGTGACTGAGGATAGTGTACTGAACCACATTACATTACTATTTACTGCATTTGCAAGTAGATGATTGTAGCTATTACAAGTCGTATGTTTTTAGATTGGTTAGTACCTCCAAGTGCCTGTGCCAAGACCAAACCATTAATACTGATTTCCCCCTGAGCGGCAAGTCAAGTGTTGAAGTGTGTACATGTGAACGCAAAACGGTTAGTCTATACCGACAGGCACAGTCAATTCACTGCTGCACTTACAGCCTTGCTGAAAACGTCAGGTCATAAAGATTGTGCCATGTTTGTGAGAAGAATGAGAAAAAACAACCAGCACAGTAATGTGTGTGTATATTAAGGTAGCAAATATCTGTTGCAAATATATACTGCTTGATTTCGACGCTATGTACCTGTACCCCGTACCGACCGGTACATCAGACGAAAAATATTAGACTGAGATGTGGTACGGTAGAATTTTATTTTTTACCAGTAAAAATATTGTATTCGCATTTTTAAAACATAGCGTTTTAAGATGTCTAAATTTCAAAAACCAACTCACTCCAATGACGGTCACAGTATGAGAACCTCTCTCTTTTTACAAATCAAGAACTATATATATACGTTTATCGCTGTACGTTTTGGTAATTGTATAGACTTTTTCACGTTATGAATGAATTTCTACAGGAAGGAAAGTGACTGACATAACAAACCGGATAAGTCATAATTACATTACTGCTCTGTAATGAGCCATGTATGCCACGTGTGTGTTTTCCAGTTTTCTACAAAAGGAGAAACTGCACAGTCCACCTTTGTCTTCATAGAATTGCGTGTGGAGGCCCGACCGTGCCAGAGATTGTCAAAGAGAGATCAGACCTCTCCTCCCTGGCAGAGTCACTTACCGCCTCCAGGCAATAATAGTAACAATGTAACGGCCCGCACCTTGGCGGCTCCAGGAGGGGGGACAAGGGGGGGGGGGGGTGGAGGCACCGTGCGACCGTCACGAATTTCATTAACGCCTTTCGCGTTTTCGGGGCGGCTAGGAGGACGCGGCAGCGGGAAATGAAGCCATTCCCATGCGGCTGCGTCCCGTGCTGGAACCGGTCATGGATGCAGCGTGTCATTGTGATGGCAGCCCGCGCCACTTTGCTATGCCCTGGGCGCCTTCGCCTCCCATTAACAGATTTTATTCTGTCCATTGGCGCGGCGTGCCAACCGATTTTCCGGCCTATTTCGTCTTCCCTATTGCATGAGACTGTAGGTCAGTTGTTAGCGTCGTTTCGCTGCTGACGATGCTGGAGTAGGTCGCCGGAAATCATATCCAGCTCTGTATCCGAGGTCACTAGCATACACTAGTCTCCAGCACAGACGATGCCTGTTAGAGTCCTGGTGGTGGAAGAAAGTTTCATAAGCATGGAATGAAATTGGACACTGTCAAACTACCGCATGTCACATATTTTAAATACACTTTTTATTCACAAATGTCGTAAGTGCAATCGGTGGATATACACTCCTGGAAATTGAAATAAGAACACCGTGAATTCATTGTCCCAGGAAGGGGAAACTTTATTGACACATTCCTGGGGTCAGATAAATCACATGATCACACTGACAGAACCACAGGCACATAGACACAGGCAACAGAGCATGCACAATGTCGGCACTAGTACAGTGTATATCCACCTTTCGCAGCAATGCAGGCTGCTATTCTCCCATGGAGACGATCGTAGAGATGCTGGATGTAGTCCTGTGGAACGGCTTGCCATGCCATTTCCACCTGGCGCCTCAGTTGGACCAGCGTTCGTGCTGGACGTGCAGACCGCGTGAGACGACGCTTCATCCAGTCCTAAACATGCTCAATGGGGGACAGATCCGGAGATCTTGCTGGCCAGGGTAGTTGACTTACACCTTCTAGAGCACGTTGGGTGGCACGGGATACATGCGGACGTGCATTGTCCTGTTGGAACAGCAAGTTCCCTTGCCGGTCTAGGAATGGTAGAACGATGGGTTCGATGACGGTTTGGATGTACCGTGCACTATTCAGTGTCCCCTCGACGATCACCAGTGGTGTACGGCCAGTGTAGGAGATCGCTCCCCACACCATGCTGCCGGGTGTTGGCCCTGTGTGCCTCGGTCGTATGCAGTCCTGATTGTGGCGCTCACCTGCACGGCGCCAAACACGCATACGACCATCATTGGCACCAAGACAGAAGCGACTCTCATCGCTGAAGACGACACGTCTCCATTCGTCCCTCCATTCACGCCTGTCGCGACACCACTGGAGGCGGGCTGCACGATGTTGGGGCGTGAGCGGAAGACGGCCTAACGGTGTGCGGGACCGTAGCCCAGCTTCATGGAGACGGTTGCGAATGGTCCTCGCCGATACCCCAGGAGCAACAGTGTCCCTAATTTGCTGGGAAGTGGCGGTGCGGTCCCCTACGGCACTGCGTAGGATCCTACGGTCTTGGCGTGCATCCGTGCGTCGCTGCGGTCCGGTCCCAGGTCGACGGGCACGTGCACCTTCCGCCGACCACTGGCGACAACATCGATGTACTGTGGAGACCTCACGCCCCACGTGTTGAGCAATTCGGCGGTACGTCCACCCGGCCTCCCGCATGCCCACTATACGCCCTCGCTCAAAGTCCGTCAACTGCACATACGGTTCACGTCCACGCTGTCGCGGCATGCTACCAGTGTTAAAGACTGCGATGGAGCTCCGTATGCCACGGCAAACTGGCTGACACTGACGGCGGCGGTGCACAAATGCTGCGCAGCTAGCGCCATTCGACGGCCAACACCGCGGTTCCTGGTGTGTCCGCTGTGCTGTGCGTGTGATCATTGCTTGTACAGCCCTCTCGCAGTGTCCGGAGCAAGTATGGTGGGTCTGACACACCGGTGTCAATGTGTTCTTTTTTCCATTTCCAGGAGTGTATTATAATATTAACTGGTACTAGATTTTTAGTTCTGATTATGAGTCATTAGGCTCGAAACCACGTGGTTCTGTGATATTTACCGAATTTGATCAAGATATTTAGGAATAAAAATTTTTTTCACCGACGATAATTGGGCATAGTGGTCAGCGCATCTGCCAAGTGGCCTCGAATCCAGGGCCTTTTCATTTGTCGCTTCAGTCCGCACTTATCAGTGTCATACGATTTCACATCACTTCTACCAGATATGACGTCAAAACAAAAAATTAAAATTAACAGAGAAATATTTATTCTTATAACTGTGTAGCCCGATGTGAGAGGTACAGCTATTCTGAGTGTGACACTAGTTTCGACAACGAACAAGGTGAGGAAGAAAGTGGCAGAGCAGTTCACCATTACCGGAACGGCAAAAGGACAAATAAAGGGTCCCAGCCATCACAAGACTGTTGGAACACAGCGAGCTTGCGAAAATAGCCGTCTGTATTTGTTTCGCTGTGGGAATGTCATTATACAAAGGCACTGAAATATCTTCCTGTCAGTCGTTAAACGGCCTCGTTACTAGTATAGCTAAGCACAGAGTTAATCTGGCACTTATAACTGTTTATTGAATATTGTAAAAACGGTGTTTTGAATGTGGCCTCTCCCATATTCAGATCCACTGTCTTAACCAGCGTGTGATATCGATCGGTTTCCTCACTGTTTAATATAATTGCCTGTGCACGTTGTTGTATTTTACACGGCAATTGCCTAATGATAATATCTGAGTAGAGGTTCCACGCTCTTTAACGACGCTCCCTCCTTTAGAGCATTTTCCACGCATTGGTGGAATGTTCTTTGCTCGCAGCTAGTTGTACAAGGAAAAGACATTGCATCACCTAACTCCCGCATGTAGTTTTAAACCAAACCTGTTTCAAAGCATTTTTGAATCATATTCAATGAAATAAATGCCTCTGTGACTAAATTAGTACAAGATTTTAAACATGGTTGCAACAGCAACTGTTGAAATTCTTCACGATAAAGGATGACAGCCTATAGTCATGTTGTACAAATGGAGAAGATGTCTTAATTATTGACGACGCCTTTGGCACAATTGTTTTATTAATCTCCATTGCATGATGTAATTTTAGATTTTTTACTTCTGATGAAGGTATATTTATATGTACCGAAACCTTAGTCAAGAATTTTAATAAATTTTTATCCTGCAACTGTTTTTGGCTGTCATCCTTTATCGTGACTAAATTAGTAGCCTAAACAAGCCGAGTGTTACGAATATCCAGTCGACACGTACGGAAGGTATGGGGTCTTATAGTACGATTCACTTCAGAATTTTGTGACTGATTATTAGAAATTTTTCATACTACTACATGGAAGGTATCCATTTCTTAAGATTCATTTTATTTCAATGCTTCTTCATGAGAATGCTTTCTCCCGCTCCGTGTGTCTTCGCAGAGAAGAAATCAAGCTACAATATTTTGGAATATAGCTACATGTGGAAGCTGGATCTCTATGGTGGAATGTCAATTTGTTATATGAATGACTATATTTTTTTCATAAAATCGCGCTGAAGATTTGTGAGAGTCTATCAGAAATCTGTCTTCTCCAGAAGTGCGTCTCCTCTCGCCCCGATGAACAAGTGATGATGGTAGTATGTAGCATTCTGTGTGTCCATAACGCCCTCCCTCGCCCCCCCCCCCCCCCGTTTCTCTCACCCTCTCTCCCTCCCCCCCTCTCTTCATCTCCAGCTTCATTCATACTTCTTTCGTGATGCTTATCTGAAATTTTAAACTGTTTCTTGATATATTTCCAGTTCCTTGTCAAACCAGTAACACGCATTTCCACACTGGTCTACAAACATCTTTTCACTTTAATACTGCACTGCAGTAAATTTGATTACATTTCTATATTTATTATTACATATTAATTTGTTTATCAACTCGGTTTTAGTTTTTATTATTTACAACATTTTAATAACTTCTCTGTATATTTACCGTTTGTAATTCCAATATTTAATTTTAATCCGTGCTTACTCTTCTAAGACTCTGATCAGGAACTGAATGCCACCACTACTTCCACCGAAATCCCAGTGATGGAGAGTATGGGACAGTCGACAGAATGGTTTTTCGCCGTAGACACAGTGGATCCGTCGCTCTTCCTCACCTGTGGACACAAAAAAGAGAGAATCAGTTCCGTGTTGATCACATATCAATAAGCATTCAGAATTTGATACATCAGATATGAACTGCAACATTCAAATTTGGGTCCTTTGTTGTTTCCGATAGTAAAACTAATTTTCCTCGAGCATTGTCAGACGACTCAACTTTTGTTCCTTGCGCAGGCGACAACAACATAAGAATAAAATATGAGTATGAGTCCGATTAACACACACGGGGACGCTCTTCTAAGTGTATTCGGCATATTTTCCCTGGTGTTTCACAGGTTTCGTTTTCGCAATGTATATATGCAACGGACCCGAAAAAATACTGCCCATTACATGTTTCGTGCAACACTTAATGTCAATGGAAAGGGTCGGTTTGTTTGCAGTTACAAAGAAAATGCTTTTTAAACAGGGATGTTTCGTGTCTATTTGTTAGACTCGTCGTAAATTAGTGTAGTGCGACATTCGGCTGAGAGATGTCTCAAAAGTGACAGAAAAACACGAAGAATGACCAGCAGCCGAGCAGCGTCTGCATAGCGCTGCTGCATGGCGGTAGTAGTCGGCGCGGTCCATGGCAGCACAAAGAAGGCGTGGCGAACAAAGATTTTACTGCGTTTCATTGTCCCTTTTAATAAAAATCTAGAAACAAAATATCGAACTGGTCTAATATGTGACAGTTCTGTGGAAAAGGCATGTAAAATTACGCTTTACAACAAATCAACGCTTTTCGTTGAAATTGGTCGTTGCATGAAAGACATGCTGAGCATATATGCTTGGACCGACTCCATCTGCGCGTTGTGAAAACGAAACTGAAAATACCTGCCAAAATACCAGAAAAACTGCCCCGACGACTCTTAGGAGAGACACCCTGTTTATCTGAGAACACTAAAAACCTGTTCATGGAAAATGTTTTATCATTACATACAGATCACTACTTCCTGTAGAACCCACAGTCTATAAAAATAGTCGACTCTATCGATGAAATACAAGAACCAGAATGTGTTGAAATATTAGGATTACAGATAAATTAAAACTTCAGTTGAAATATCAATACCCAAGGATTAATCAAGCGCTTTAGTTCAGCTACATCTGCATGATCGCTGCTACAGTGCATTTAAAAATGGAGCAACTAGTTATTTCTGCATGTTTCCATTCACAAATGAATTGGAAAACAGTATTTGGCAAGTAACTGACAGTGATAGTATACTACTCTCAGACTACAGAAATGTGGAGTATGAATTACATATGGTGTTTATGCTAGAACACCCTGCAGGGATGTCTTAAAAAAAGTAAAAAAAAAAAAACTTTTCAATTATACATATATTAATTAATGTTCTTAGGCGCTAATGATACTTCTATTTTCCTAGACAGTAGGGTAAAAGTTGAACGTAATACTACGAACAAGAATAAGAGCGACAAAGACTTAAGGAAATCAGTCCGGAAAGAACCAGCCAGAGCATATTAACTGTCTTACGATTAATATTCTAGGTTTTTAAGAGTGAACTAACTTTATTGGCTCACTCCTACTACACCGAAGATGATATTCACATAAACTCCTAAAATTAATATTTTCGATTATATTGCAGTTCACATAAATTCTGTATCACTACAGTATTTTATAATATTCAGCCATGACAGCTTGCTTTGTAACTGTTGACTCGCCCTGGGCAATGTTCTCGATTCATCTACTGCTTGTGAAGAACTTTGGATCGATTGTATGGTAGACTATTTGTTGCAAGTTTACTTCAGGCCGTTGCTGGTGGCTGGATAACACAGTGGCTTCTGATCATTAGAGTCATTTCCAGTAGTTTTCTTAATTTTTATTCATTTATTTTTGTTTTTTAAATGTTTTATGGCCCAAAATGACTAATTAGGAAAATAAATAGCAAGTGAGGTCGAGGATGAAAGATGTAACTTCACAAATTTCGTACCGCGAATGATAATAATTTTATTGTATTGCGTTTTAAACGTTCACCCTTGACTTCTGGGCGCGTTCCAGGGACCCGCCCGGTTCCAGTTCAATACCGCTCGTCCAAAAATTTTCCTGGTGTATAAACGACGTCTGCGCACTAGCTACATTGGCCGCATCAAGTAACAACTGTGCGTTCGACCGGCCAGTTGTGAGCAGGCAGTGTTAAGTACTGGACTGCGACCGGAATGTCTCACGTTATTCTGCTGCAAATCGCAGTGGAGCAACATCCCTGAATCTAGTGGTTATGACTCCTGAATGTTCTGAGGAAGAGAAAAGTGTGTGCAACGTCCTTGACTACTACACTACTGGACATCAAAATTGCTACACCAAGAAGAATTGCAGATGATAAACGGGTATTCATTGGAAAGATATATTATACTGGAACTGACATGTGATTACATTTTCACGCAATTTGAGTGCATAGACCCTGAGAAATCAGTACACAGAACAACCACCTCTGGCCATAATAACGGCCTTGATACTCCTGGACATTGAGTCAAACAGAGCTTGGATGGCGTGTACAGGTACAGCTGCCCATGCAGCTTCAACACGATGCCACAGTTGATCAAGAGTAGTGACTGGCGTATTGTGACGAGCCAGTTGCTCGGCCATCATTGACCAGACGTTTTCAATTGGTGAGAGATCTGGAGAATGTGCTGGCCAGGGCAGCAGTCGAACATTTTCTGTATCCAGAAAGGCCCGCACAGGACCTGCAACATGCGGTCGTGCATTATCCTGGTGAAATGTAGGGTTTCGCAGGGATCTAATGAAGGGTAGAACCACGGGTCGTAACACATCTGAAATGTAACGTCCACTGTTCAAAGTGCCGTCAGTGCGAACAAGAGGTGACCGAGACGTGTAACCAATGGCACCCCATACCATCACGCCGGGTGATACGCCAGATGGCGATGACGAATACACGCTTCCAATGTGCGTTCACGGCAATGTCGCCAAACACAGATCCGACAATCATGATGCAGTAAACAGAACCTGGAATCATCCGAAAATATGACGTTTTGTCATTCGTGCACCCAGGTTCGTCGTTGAGTACACCTTCGCAGGCGCTCCTGTCTGTGATGCACCGTCAAGGGTAACCGCAGTCATCGTCTCCGAGCTGATAGTCCATGCTGCTGCAAACGATGTCGAACTGTTCTTGCAGATGGTTGTTGTCTTGCAAACGCCCCCATCTGTTCTCAGGGATCGAGACGTGGCTGCACGGTTCGTTACAGCCATGCGGATAAGACGCCTGTCATCTCGACTGCTAGTGATACGAGGCCGTTGGGATCGAGCACGGCGTTCCGTATTACTCTCCTGAACCCACCGATTCTACATTCTGCTAACAGTAATTGGATCTCGACCAACGCGAGCAGCAATGTCGCGATATGATAAACCGCAATCGCAACAGGCTACAATCCGACCTTTATCAGAGTCGGAAACGTGATGGTACGCATTTCTCCTCCTTACACGAAACATCACAACAACGTTTCACCAGGCAACGCCGGTCAACTGCTGTTAGTGTATGAGAAATCGGTTGGAAACGTTCCTCATGTCAGCACGTTGTAGGTGTCGCCACGGGCGCCAACCTTGTGTGAATGCTCTGAAAAGCTAATCATTTGCATATCACAGCATCTTATTCCTGTCAGTTAAATTTCACGTCATCTTCGTGGTGCAGCAATTATAATGGCCATTAGTGTATGATAGAACGACAGGCTGCGTTCGTTGTGCTTGGGAGGGGGAAGGGGATGGGGGGTGGGGGGAAGAGACTGAAGACTATGTATAACTCCTGAAGCAGTAAAACCACCATCTTAATGTTTCTCTATTTTTTATTAATCAAGTCTCGAATCATTTTCGATTGACGTGTGCATAGGGGAGGATACTAGCGCTCTACAACATTTTAGGGTTTCTTTCTGTTCCAGTCATATACTGAGGATGGGGAGAGTTGTTACTTCAATGGCCTCCAGCTTAATATAATTTTGCCTTCACTAACCGCATTTGGGGGGGGGGGGGTGAATATCAACCATTTCTTCAATTAATATTTATTCTTGAAACATTGTAAGTAAGCTCTTGTATGACAATTTGCTTCTACTGAAGATAGACCATGCGTAACGCCATTATTTATACAGGTTGAAAATTATTTAAATCAACAAACTATTGGATGTTGCACGGGCCACCAAAACAAATGTTTTTCTCTAATGTCATAATTTCCTACGAGCCCCTTAGACGGCGTATTGCTCGTCAGTTTTAATAATTGGTTTATTGCTCTAATGGTTCCTGTTGCACAGGTAGAGGGCCTACTTCGCTACTCAGTTGTATTAGCTTTTTTACATTTAACGTTCAGTTGTCCATCTTGACCCAGCACAGTACTTATTTACTAATTGATCCTTATACTTGGAGTGAGTACACGTACGTGTTCGGTGTTATATATAGGGATGGGGTCTTCTGCATCCACAGTTCACATGTTTCGTGTACGTTTAATCCGGCTGCCTCATTTAATCAAGTGCAGCTCCACGTGAAAAATTCACCAGAGACTACCAGAATTGGTGGATAACGTGCCACTCACTACAAGACAGCGCATTTGGTTCCAACATGATGGGGAGCCAGCACATTTCAGTCAACCTACGTGTCGATTCTTTAACGGGCAGTTTCCAGAAGAATGGTCTGCCAGAGGTTGTCCCGTACCAACGCCTATTCTGGACTTTTTTGATGCGGAGAGAGAGGTGCAACCTCGTTTACAGTATCGCTGTCCAGTCACAAGAGAATCTGTTTGCCCGGTTAGTAGCAGCAGCAGGAGGATTTAATGACACTCCTGTAGACTTTGACTGTGTTAGGCAAAATATATCCCGCCGGTGTAACTTTCGTTTACAAGTCAGTGGAGGTATTTTTGAATCTCCGTTGTAACTGAAGTAACTGTGTTAAGGGTGTTGTCTCTTGGTAATAAAGAACTGAAAATTGATTGTGTTCTTTTTTGTCTGCTGTTACCAAGATTTAAGGTCCTCATTAAATGGTTCCTAACAGGAAAATCCCTAACAGGAAGACTCATTAGAAAAAGTACTTTCAGTGCCCCATTCAACGTCCCAGAGTCTGTTGGTTTAATTAATTTTCACCCAGAGAAAATTCCTTGTACAGGTTTAAAAAATTCTCACTGTTTTTATGTCCCGTGCAATCTCTCAGAATTCGTCAGTTTAAATAATTTTCACCTTTCATATTGGGTGATCCAGAAGACCGGTAACATTTGAAAACGCACTAATTCATGGAATAATGTTGCCAGAGATGAAAAAGTCGACACACATACTGAAATGACATTGTGTTTTATTGAAACCAAAAACTAGTTCAAAAACTGGCAAAAGATGGCACTGGACAATAACACGTCAGTGACACGGAATGAGAATCGCGTATAAAATGAGCTGCAGTGAGAGAGGATCAGAGCATCTCTAGCCTGGCTGATAAACACCTACTGGAAGGCACAAATTTTATTCAGGATGGCGCTACACCCAATTTTGCTACAAGTGTGAAGGATCTCTTGGACACATCGTTTGGTGAGGATCGCATGTGGCGCCGCTACGTCCATCAGGTTCGGCGTCCTAGGTCCTCACACCTCAGTCTGTGTGATTACCGCGATCGTCCGGCCTGATAAAGGATGCTGAAATACGACATCCGACAGCAATTTCTCACCATACCTACTGATGTGCTGTTCAGTGCTGTTCACAACATTGTCCCTCGACTACAGGCATTGTTGATGAATATGGAGGCGACATGTTAAGCATTTGTCATAAAGAACGTAATATTTGCTAAAAATTAATTGATATAATAATTATTGCTTTTGTATCACATGAAGCACCATCTGTTGGCTTTTTGTGCAGTTTTTTGGTTTCAATATAACTCCATCTCATTTCAAACATGTATATCAATTTTTACCTCGCAATCTACTTTATCCCATGAAGCACAGGACTTTCAAATGTTAATGGACTTTTGTGTCACCCTGTATGTTCAATATCCCCTGTTAGTCTAATCTGATATGACCCTCACATAGTTTAGCAATATTTTAAAATGACATGCACATTTGCAAGCCGTCTCCTTTGGCTACATTTTTCCTGTATCTGCCAATGAACTGATGTCTGTCGGCTCCATTACTAATCACTGAGCCACTGTTATCATACAAATTGATGCCTGTACAAAGTATTCCAACCAGGTGTTTGCGTCAGTGAACAAATTATAATTTTGATTCATTAATATTGTAATCACAGGATTTCGTTTTGCGAGGTGCATAGTAATTAGTTTCTGTACATCTACATCCATACTCCGGAAGCCACCTGAAGGTGTGTAGCGGAGGGTACTTTGAGTACCTCTGCAGGTTCTCCCTTCTATTCCAGTCTCGTATTGTTCGTGGAAAGAAATATTGTCGGTATGCCTCTGTGTGGGCTCTAATCTCTCTGATTTTATCCTCATGGTCTCTTCGCGAGACATAAATAGGAGGGAACAATATACTGCTTGACTCCTCGGTGAAGGTATGTTCTCGAAACTTCAACAAAAGTCCGTACCGAGCGTCTCTCTCGCAGAGTCTTCCACTGGAGTTTATCTATCATCTCCGTAACGCTTTCGCGATTACTTAATGATTCTGTAACGAAGCGCGCTGCTCTCCGTTGGATCTTCTCTATCTCTTCTATAAACCCTATCTGGTACGGATCCCACACCGGTGAGCAGAATTCAAACAATAGGCGAACAAGTGTACTGTAACCTACTTCCTTTGTTTTCGGATTGCATTTCCTTAGGATTCTTCCAATGAATCTCAGTCTGGCAAGTGCTTTACCGACGATTAATTTTATATGGTCATTCCATTTTAAATCACTCCTAATGCCTACTCCCATATAATTTATGGAATTAACTGCTTCTAATTGCTGGCCTGCTATATTGTAGCTAAATGATAAAGGATCTTTCTTTCTGTGTATTCGCAGCGCATTACACTTGTCTGCATTGAGATTCAGTTGCCATTCCCTGCACCATGCGTCAATTCGCTGCAGATTGTGCTGTATTTCAGTACAATTTTCCATTGTTACAACCTCTCGATGTATTACAGCATCATCCGCAAAAAGCCTCAGTGAACTTCCGATGTTATCCATAAGATCATTTCTGTTTATTGTGAGTAGCAACGGTCCTACGACACTCCCCTGCGGCACACCTGAAATGACTCTTGCTTCGGAAGACTTCTCTCCAAGACGGAAGACGTTTAAAACAAGTAGCCCATCTTTGAAATACTGAATGTTTCTGGAGCTTCTTTCAGACGGTACTGTACTGCTGATAACTGCACTATCTACGAAAACAATGAGGTTGGTATTAATAGTGCCTACTGGACCATAATATGCAATACGAACAACGAGGGTCCAACACACTTCCCTGGCTCACGCTTGAAGCTATTTCTACTTCTGTCGATGACTCTCCGTCAGAGGTAACATGCCCGCCAAGAAATCCAATCACAAATTCTGTTTTATAGCCCTTACACTCCTTCTTTTGTTAATAAACGTTTGTGTGTTGCTGAGTCAAATGCTTTTCGGAAGTCGAGAAATACTACATTTAATTGATTCGTGGGATTGATTACCGTAACGTGAAAAGCAAAATAATGATAAAAATTTGTTCCAGCATTGGGACTCTTTATTGACCTCTACCATGTCGAATGCCATTACCGTCACGTGCGATGGCAACCTCGGACACGAAGTAGAGTCGTGACTCATTTAAGAATGTTTATTAGCAGATTTATAACTGTAAACTGATCGAGCCGTACAGGTTCCACGGCCGCCGGGTGTGTGTGGAAGGCGTCGATCGGCGATGCGCCACGCCGCGCTGCGCTCTGAGGTAGCAGGCCCACGCCCCCACATTACCATTACACGGCGACTGCAGCGCCACACTCATTACCGGCGGCAGTTAGGCGAGTCACGCGATCCGCTCCGGCCACAAAGCAGCGCTCTCCGATCGCCCTCTCTGGACCGCCGGTCGCTGCACGCGCTGTACTTCAGACTCGCCTTCTGCCAATAAGAAGTGTTCGCAGCCGGAACCGGTAAAGGACTCCCTCGCGTTATTAGGTCTACACTCCACAAGCCACCTTGCGTTGTGTAGCAGAGAGTACTTTGTGTGTCACTCGCTTCCCCACTAGCAGCACCTGTCTGCTACGAACAACATGCCAAATACCGCAGTTAGTGGCATCGCAGGTACCATAAACCCGCAAAAATGTTTTAAATCGTTTTTAGCGTCCCGTCCTTCAGTCTGTAAAAAAACGAAACCATTATAAGATCGCTTTGTTGTCTGTCTCTCTGCCTGTCCGACTGCTAAGAACCCTTTTCCTCAAGAACGTATTGAGGTATCATGTTCAAATCGATGTCACATATTAAGGTCTACGGTTCCTTGGCGGCGCAAAAATTTTAAGCTTCTAAGTGAAACCAACCAAATGGCTGTGCATGTAAGGATAATCGATCATTTTATTTCACATAATCTGCTATAAAATGTACAGTTCGGCTTTAGAAGTGACTTAACATTTGAAAACTCTATATTCTCTTTTCTCTGTGAGGTACTGGAGGGATAAAAAAAAGCTCTCGACGGCAAGGCATCTGTTTTGATTTAACTAAGGTGTTTGATTGTGTTGATCACAAAATATTGCTACAGCAGTTGGACTACTCTGCCATACAGGGAGTAGCTCACAATTGATTCACCTCTTACTTTAACAATAGACAGCAGAAGGTCACTATTCACAGTGTTGAGAATGGCTGTGATGTGCGGTCTGAGTGCGGCACGGTCGAATGTGGGGTGCCCCAGGGATCAGTGCTGGAGCCACTCCTGTTCCTTATTTACGTAAATGATATGCCTTTTAGTATTACAGGTAATACTAAAATATTTCTCTTTGCTAATGACACTAGCTAGACAGTAAAGGATGTTGTGCCAAGCATTGGCTCCTTTTCTGACGTAAGTTCGTGGTTTCTAAAAAAAAAAAAAAAAATAATAATAAAAAATAAAAAATAAAATAAAAATAAAAAATAAACTAACGCTAAATCACAGCAGGACTCAGTTTCTACAGTTTTTAACACACAATTCAACAAAACCAGAAATTTTAATTTCACAGAATGGAAATATGATTAGTGAAACTGAACACTTCAGATTTATACGTGTTCAGATAGACAGTAAACTGTCGTGGAAAGCTCACGCTCAGGATCTTGTTCAAAGACTTACTGGTGCCATTTTTACTATTCGAACGGTATCTGAAGTAACTGATAGTTCGGCCCCAAAAATAATCTATTTTGCTTATTTTCATTTGCTCATGTCATATGGCACTATATTCTGGGGTTACTCTTCCCATTCTCAAAGGATATTTTTTGCTCAGAAACGGGCATACCGGGCAATAAGTGGAGCACGTTCGCGAAACACTTGTCGACCCCTGTTCACTAGACTGGGTATTCTGACATTGGCCTCTCAAAATTTTATATATATATATATATATATATATATATATATATATATATATATATATTACTGTTGTTTCTTGTTAACAGTATCAGCTTATTCCCAAGAATTAGCAGCTTTCACTGAGTTAATACTAGCCAGAAATCCGACCTGTCTTTGGATCGAACTCTCTTGACTCTTGTGCATAAAGGTGTGCAGTATACTGCTGTATCCATTTTCAATAAGCTAGACAAGAATTGAAAGATGTTAGCAGTAATACACACACTTTGAAATCGAAACTGAAAAGTTTCGTCATGGGTCGCTCCCTCTATTCCGTCGAAGAGTTTAAGTTGATTCCTGTTTGACTTCACAAACATTTTATTTTATCTGTTATTACTTTTATGTTGTAATTTCTTGTACTGACACGTTCCACGACCATGGAGATTTGCTCCTACGTTTGGTTCTATGGAACTCGACTGTGAAATAAAACAAAAACAAAAGATACTGCTATTTATGTCATATATTTTGATCCTCGAAAACTCACTCATCAAAGCCTGTATGGTGCTTCCTGTTGACCTAAAATCATGAATTTTGACAGGAAGTAGCGTTTCACCCTGAAAGTAAAGGGAAAAAATCTGAAGTGGTTAATTTGATATTACATAAAACAAAAAAAATATTTTTTGCCATCTGTTATCCGTCTGTCTGTCTGTCTGTCCGTTTATTAACAACCTTTCTCTATAGAACGATTAGGTGTACAACGTCTAAATTTATGTCACGTGCTAAGATATACGATCGCTTGGCGATGTAAAAAATGTTAACCTTCTAAGTCTGTTACTGAAAAAGATAATGTCATTTGTAACACGTATCTCAGTACTCGAAATCTATATGGTGACTCTCTTTGACCTGAAATCATGAATTTTGACAAGAAGCAAGGTTTCACAGTACAAGTACAGGAGAAACGTCCGCAAATCGTCAATTTGTAATTATATCACACAAAAAAATATTTCTTTCGTCATTTCTTGTCATACTTCAGACTTGAAATTGAAACATTTTTGAAACTCTGGGAATCCCCGGGATCGATGTCTTACCAGTATCAGCGACGATAAAAGGTAGATATCGTTAGCATCCTCCATTCCCGCAATGGGTAAACTGCCTATATATCTTCGTACGGAACCTAAAGCGCGCGAGTCCTGCTCGCACACGGCAAAGTTTTGACACAGGAAATTCGTCGACATGTTTAACGTTTAACTTCTACTACCGACGCAGTAGTTGATCCACTATTGACACATTCGTTTTCTTTTGTTACAAGACAAATGAAGCAGGCCCATGTATTCTTCGATGTCACCGCTGATTACGTACTTTCATACGTGATTTGCGATTTCATTCTATCTCGTGGCACATATTTAGTGCAATATTCAGTATTATTGTTTTCTTAACGTGCGTATTTCTCACTTTTCCAAAAAAATGGCTCTGAGCACTGTGGGACTTAACATCTGAAGTCATCAGTCCCCTAGAACTTAGAACTACTTAAACCCAACTAACCTAAGGACATCACACACATCCATTCCCGAGGCAGGATTCGAACCTCCGACCGTAGCGGTCGCGCGGTTCCAGACTGAAGTGCCTAGAACCGCTCGGCCACACCGGCCGGCTCTCACTATTCGATCTTTATTGTTATGGACTAGTTGATGATCTGGAATATGTTAGCTCCTCATTCATCCACCTTGTATTAGATAGTAAAACGAATTAAATTTGTGTAACGTGCAAAACCAAAATAATTTTTTTAAACGTACAACTAAGCATAGAAATTGTAAACTAAAATTTTTAGCAAATTGATTTTAATATCAATTTAACCCGATTACGGACGTTTTCACTTTCCCTTTTAGGGATTATATAGAATAACTTAATTCTTAGGAGAACCCTAGTAACACTCGAAGGCTGTTGAGACGAAATGTCGCGAAAAGCTTTTCAAGAGGTGTTCTTACTTGATGGCAAAGCCCCAGCTCATTCTGCACAACACGGATCACGTATGATATTCTTTGGGCTATCAATTTTCGTCTTACTTGTTGTATAGAGCTCAGACACTTCTTCTTTCTTTTGATGAAAAAAAAATGGTATGTGTCAGGCATTTGACGAAGAGATGGGTTTTGAAGTGGAATAGCTTATGAACAGCGGCAATGCAGACATTGTAATATTATTGGGATTTCCGTAGTAAGAAAGCTGCGAGTACCCTTGGAAAGGCATTCATCTATATGTATATTAAATGATCAACTTACGAGATGAGACCTATTCTTTGAAAGACATTTGTTTTATATAATTTACGTAACTGTAAAGATGCGCTTCTAGCGCGGACGCTAATACATCGATTGCGCAGTCAAAGAAACATTTTAACAGAATCTGAACTGGCGTTCCGCTTCGATCTAAATAAAAGATGATAGTAAAAAACTTTTGTAGATCTTCAGATTTTTAATGTGCTTCTGCTTGTAATGTGAAAACGTAAAGAAGGTCGACTTTAAGCTATAAAAGTGAGCGGTCTTGCCAGCGTGCAGACAACATTATTAATTAATAAAATTCAAGTAATTTATGTTCGAAACTGTAAATCGGCAAGTTATTGTTATGAAGATGTGGAACAGTGCAAGAATTATCTTTAACGAAAGAGAAAAGTAATGACTGTAATTTGTAACAAAAACGTAAACCAAGGAGACAGCACAGGACAGGCTGAAATCTGATCGCACCATAGAGTTAGAAAAGTACTTATGTAAGTTATATTGTTTATAAATAAACCCTAATTTGCTAGTGAGAATTGTTTGAATATATTTAGTGTTTACCAGATTTCTTATTCTGTTCTTTTCCTTTATACTTTTTTAACCTCCATGCCATATTATTTTTATAAATGTCAAACAGCCTTTACTATAGCAGAGAATACTGCGGCATCCTGGTCGTAGACAGAAGGCCGCTCCTTGTCTTCTATACAACTCATAGCTGCCCCATCTATTAATGATTTCATTTGCAAATGAAATTTTTTTTACTGTTCATTGTTAAAGGTCCCTTAGGTAATTATAAAATTCATACTGATTACGTAAAGAAATCCGGGCTGTTCTTTTCTATATAATAGAAATCTTTGCGTAATCAAAAACTAGCCTCCTTCTGACAACGATCAGGAGCCCACCAGAAGACGGACGTCTTCGACCGCTTTCGTGTCTCCTGTGGCAAAGCTGTGCCAAACTGGGAACACGACATTCTAGTATAAAACACAGATTAAAATTGAAAAAAATTCAAATATATTTAACCAAATTTTTTTTATCATACTAGAACTTCTACAGCCAAGTTCCTATCCAAATCGTCCATTGTTGCGACAATTTGTGTCGCATTGAAAGGTGAAGATGTAGACAAGAACCAATACCCAATTTTGTTGGTCATAGCTTCATTTCTCGAGATGATAATCAAAACTTTATGACTAACCGCCACTTGCTTGAAAGTCGGAGTAAGATCTCAAATACAGTCCAAAGCACCTAGTATCTGACTATAAGATAATCGTTTTCGACTACTTTCCATGTCACCACCTACGACACTTATTCCTAAAATTGTTAAAATTGTCTCACCACCGCGGTACTCTCTTGCTTGATAGTAAGCCGGTGGGGTCACTAGTCGTAATTGCCGGCTGTTGTGGCCGAGCGGTTCTAGGCGCTTCAGTCTGGAACCACGCTATCGCTACGGTCGCAGGTTCGAATCCTGCCTCGGGCATGGATGTGTGTGATGTCCTTAGGTTGGTTAGGTTTAAGTAGTTCTAAGTTCTAGGGGACTGATGACCTCAGATGTTAAGTCCCATAGTGCTCAGAGCCATTCGAACAATTTTGAACTAGTCATATTTGTATAGCTCAGTTCATAAGAGCACTGGCGCAAAGGTTCGGGTCCCACGTTCGCGGACGCGCAGGGTAGCCGTGCGGTCTGAAGCGTCTTCTCACGGTCCGCGAGGCTCCCCCAGTCGGAGGTTCGAATCCTCCCTCGGGCATGAGTGCGTGTTTTGTCCTTGGCGTAAGTTAGTTTAATTAGTGTGTAGGCGTAGGTACCGATGACCTCAGTAGTTTGGTGCCATAGAAACTTCCCACAAATTTCCACATTTTTTCCAGTTTCGCGTCACGGTCCAGCACATAGTATTCATGTACCAGGACGTTTGTTAACGGTGCCCACTCCAGCAGAGAGTGAAACAACTTCAGTAAAGAGTGAAATATTCATTCTTGTGTGAGCTTCTGCCATCGTGCATGGATCTACGAAATTTAACACACTACCACTCCCAATTTATATTTTTAAAGAGCGTTACCGACATACGCTGGTGACAAAAGTCATGAGACAGCGATTTTCACATATACAAATGGTATTACCACGTACACGAGGTGTAAAAGAGCAGTGCATTGGCGGGTCTGCCATTTGCACTCAGGTGATTCATGTAGAAACGTTTCCTACGTGCTCGTGACGGCACGATAGGAACTAACACCGAGAGCGGAATGGCAGTTTGAGCTAGACACATGGGGCATCCCATTTCGGAAATCATTAGGGAATTGAGTATTCCCACATCTACATCGTCAAGAGTGTGCCGCGAATACCAAATTTCAGGCAATACCTCTCAACAGAAAAAACGCAGTGTGCGAAGGCTTTGCTAACGACCGAGAGCAGCAGCGTTAGTATCTAGTTGTCACTGCTAACAGACAAACAACACTGCGTGAAATAACCATAGAAGTCAATTTGGCGTTAACGGGCTATGGCGGCAGACGATCAACGCGAGTGCCTCTGCTAACAGCACGTCATCACCATCTGCGCTTCTTCTGGGCTCGCCACAATATCGGTTGGACCCTAGACGACTGCAAAACCCTTTGCCTGGTTAGATGAGCCCAGATTTCAGTTGGTAAGAGCTCATATGTAGAGTTCGAGTGTGGCACAGACCCCATGAAGCCATGGACACAGGTTGTGAACGAGGTACAGTGTAAGCTGAGGGTAGCTCCGTAATGGTGTGGGCTGTGTTCACATAGAATAGACAAGGTCCTCCGGTCAAACTGAAACCGGACTGGAAATAGCTATGTTGGCTACTTGGAGACCATTTGCAGCTATTCATGGATTTCGTGTTCCCAAATTTCAGTATAATTTTATGGATGATAGTGTGCCATATCACCAGGGCACAGTTTTTCGTGTTTCTTTTGAAGAACATTCAGAGCAGTTGAGCGAACGTTTTGATCATCTAAATCACTCAACATCAATCCTACGGAACGTTTATGGGACATATTCGAGAGGCCAGAGGCTGTAGAGGCAACATGATTCAATATTTCTGCAAGGGCTTCCAACGACCTGTTGAGTCTATGCTATATCGGTAAATAGGCGATCCAAAACGAAATTATGGGCTATCCCACGACTTCTGTCACCACAGTGTAATAAATGTTGCCCATCTTATTCTTCTTTGCTTGATTTTCACTTCAGTATCCATCTGTCCAGAAAGTGTTTGTAGTTCTCCATTTGTCCTTATTCTCCAGTTTCCTTCCTCTCTCGCCGCCCCAGATACCTTTCTCAAAATCTTTCTTTCCCTTCTAAATAACCAGCCTTCCTCCTTTGCAGTCATCATCCAGCCTTCCAATCCATACATAATATGGTGAAATACTTTTGGTTTTTTATATTTTTACTAAGACTTTTGGACTTCAAAACATTCTGAAAATAATAATAACCATCCGTTCTTGGATTCCTACATGTGTCCTCTTACGTTCTGTTATTATCGAGCCCATGCATTTAAACAGTTCCACACTTTGGTAATCTTTCCCACATGTTTTTAATTAAATCCTTCCTCTATCCCGACCACGCCCTCTCATCATCACCATCATATACTTTGTTTTACCAATACTAACTTCCTGTTGTAGCTTCCGCTCTGCTCCTTCTAATGCTGCTTAATTATCCATCAAGGCTCTGATTTTCTTACAGTCAGTGCTGCATCACACCGTATGTCACGTCCTGGGCTATTCGGATAAATATGTCTCCTCCTCGGTTGATTGGCATTTGTCAAACTACCTTCTCTAGCGCTAAGTTAAAGAGTAGCGCAGATATCACGTCTCCCTGCCGCAGCCCACTCGCCACATGGAACAATACTGACAACTATTGCTGGCCTAAGAAACTGTTGGTTTCATTGTCGTTTCAATCAGCCTCATTTTAGCGGGGTTCTAAAATCCTTCATACTCTGGAGAATTTTATTTCTGTGTAAGCTATCGTATGTTTGTTTCAAATGCTTCCAATGGCTCTGAGCACTATGGCACTTAACATCTGAGGTCATCAGTCCCGTAGACTTAGAACTATTTAAACCTAACTAACCTAAGGACATCACACACATCCATGCCCGAGGAAGGATTCGAACCTTCGACCGTAGCAGGAGCGCGGTTCCGGACTGAAGTGCCTAGAACCACTCGGCCACAGCGGCCGGCTATGATTGTTTAAAATAAACATACAAATGATGCAGTTACTTGTCATATTCATAAAATTTCTCCACCACTTGTCTCAAGAAAAAAGTCTAATGTCTTGTGGAATCATGTTTCCAGAATCCAATCTGATTATCCCCCAATATCACTTCCGAGTTGAATTCTAACCGAGAGGTTAGAATCTTACTAAACGCCTTATATGTTGTATCTAAGAGAGTAATTGCTGCGATCTGCCTTATCGCCTTTCTTATTTCCATACCCCAGTGCTTTGGCATTTCATCTTCGTCCATATTTGCCAAAGAAGTTAAGCTCTGTCAAGCTTGGGTAGCACTTGGATGGGTGATGGTTCTGGTGTGCCACAAGAAGGCTGCACTCAGTGCTTGTGGTGGGCTGCTTGACTGAGAAGTTGCGACTCCGCTCACGAAAACTGGCCACGACTGGCAGAGTGGTGAGTTGACCACGTGCACCACAGCATCCACTGACGCCTGCCTTCTGACACGGCGCTCGGTCGGTACCGTTGGGCCATCCGAGCCCTCATCAGAAGAAGTATCTGTATTTCCTTTTATTAGTCATTAACAGCCATCTCAATTTTCTTCCTCGAAATTTTAATAATTCGGCTTCTATCCCGCTGCTACATCATTATTCGGGTTTTTAATTGCATTTTTCACTTCCTCTAAGTCTGCTGGTTTGACTTTCTGCTCCTCCACTTCTGATTCTAATTCCATTTCCAACGTTGTTTTACCAGAATGAATTATTCACTCTGCAGCGGAGTGTGTGATGATGTTAAACTTCCTGGCAGATTACAGCAGTGCAACAGACCAGGACTTGAACCGAGATGTGAGTTAACGAGTACCGCTCCCTCATTTAAATATATGGCCGAAAGACTCAGCCTACAGGAATTGGGAAACGAACCTTGTCGTCCAGGACCGAGTGCCTCAAAGGGCGCAGATTCATCATGCTATTGTCTATTCGGGCCTAAGCGAGTTCGAGTGAGACAGACGAGAACCTACGTCATAGGGAAACCCAGTAGAAGCCGTTTGTGTCCAAGGAGACGTAGCAGTGTTAAATATGACAGACCTAAGATCGGCTATAGAGGGAAACATGTATAGAAACTATTTAACTCTGTAGTAATGCAGGGAATGAATCCACAGTAATTTTAACGTAGTATCCTTCATAAATTTTCATGCTGATCCCAATAAAACTTCAATATTGATCATATTTACTGTTACAGTCAAATTCACAAGTTTTGTAACAAAGACCTGAATGCTAAACTCTGAACGCTTTAGTCGATCTTAACGATCGACATTTCGTATAGAAGCGCATCATTGAAATGACAAACGTTGTAAATATAAACTCTGTAACTTCATTTGTTTAAAAGATATAGTAAATTTAAATTATCAGTATTTTCAGTTAAGCATCAGGACATCATTTCCTCCACACAAAACACGTTGAACGATGACAGCAAAAAAATGGTTCAAATGGCTCTGAGCACTATGGGACTTAACTTCTAAGGTCATCAGTCCCCTAGAACTTAGAACTACTTAAACCTAACTAACCTAAGGACATCACACACATCCATGCCCGAGGCAGGATTCGAACCTGCGACCGGAGCAGTCGCGCGGCTCCGGACTGAGCGCCTAGAACCGCTAGACCACCGCGGCCGGCAACGATGACAGCATGACACGTTATTGAATCATTAGGTAATAGATCATTTGTTGTAAGGTTTAGTGCATAATAGTTACTTTGGTTCTTTATTTATTTATCAGAAAGCACATTGGTGCAGTGCTATTGACCGTAACTTTCAAAGTTAAGAAGGAAATAGTACCGGTTTTATGTAAAAGAATTTGACGTTTATTATGTAATGGATATTATTGTTACTTTATTCAGAACGTGAAAGTGGTCAAACTTTGATTATTTAAATATGTTAAAATGTAAAATAATGCAGAATAAGCTGTAGACAATCAGATAGACGGCTTCAGGAAAGGAAACTGCCCTAGTCAGTTGAGCGATATTAGGTGAGCGGGAAACGCGGCCGGGGACGGGCAGAGGGTCAATTCTGGTCTAGACACAATCAAGGGGACAGTTTGGCTGGAGACACCAAATGGGACAGTTCGGGTTGAGACGCGAAAGCGGACAGTCGGTCTTTAGGCAGCTAGGAAGTGAAACGACTTATGAAATTTCGCGTTGTGTGGTACCGTGGGACTTAGTCTCTGAGCGGTGAGTAGCATCGCGCCTGGAGTGAACTCTAACTTTTCGTGTAAATATCGAGGTGGAGTATTGTGTTTCGTGATGACATTGTGAATGATGGAATTGCGTCAAGTGGATATGCGCTCGAGTGCAGCATTAACTCTAAATACGTCCACATTCGCTATTAGTTTGGTTTCTAAATAAACATTATTCTAACCAAATCGCAGCTGTGTGGCTTACATCATTTGTGGAGCGTTAATTTAGTTCCCGATATTGTTATTACTTTTATTATATGTTATATAAACTTTCTATTTCGCAAACTTGCCATCAGCCAGACAATTTAACCAAAGGGTCACAAGTGTGTAATTTAGGGATGTGATGCGACACGTGCGGTTCAACCCCTAGACGAGTTTGAGCCACATATTTCGACGAAGAGGAACCGCATGTGAGCCCAAACATCTTTGGGATGTTAGCTCGCAGAGATACGAACAACTTTAATCTGCCATGAAGTTTCAACGTTTTATGATTTCTTTTCAAATCGTTCTTTTTCAGTCCAAGGAATAGTTTCTTTTCATATCACATAATAATCATGTTTGTATAGACTTACAGTGTCACAGCATCGGTTTTAACAAACATAGATACAAATTATAGGACCTCAGGTGTACAGGGTGATTATAACTAAACTTTCAAACCATTGTAGAAATAACACCACTGACCAGAATGACGTCAAATTGCAACGGTATATTATCGGAGAATGGAGAAAACGTATGTCACAAAAAATAAATAGCTACAAAATGTAGAAACAGATGCCGCTGTAAGCATAATAATTTAATAGGGTCGACCACAAATGATAAACTAATGATACAGCAACGCCTAAGGTGTACGTTTGACGTTAAACAAACTGTATACTAAAATGAAACTTCCTGGCAGATTAAAACTGTGTGCCCGACCGAGACTCGAACTCGGGACCTTTGCCTTTCGCGGGCAAGTGCTCTACCAACTGAGCTACTGAAGCACGACTCACACCCGGTACTCACAGCTTTACTTCTGCCAGGAGAGCTTCTGTAAAGTTTGGAAGGTAGGAGACGAGGTATTGGCAGAAGTAAAGCTGTGAGTACCGGCCGTGAGTCGTGCTTCGGTAGCTCAGTTGGTAGAGTACTTCCCCCGCGAAAGGCAAAGGTCCCGCGTTCGAGTCTCGGTCGGGCACACAGTTTTAATCTGCCAGGAAGTTTCATATCAGCGCACACTCCGCTGCAAAGTGAAAATATCATTCTGCAAACTGTATACTGCTCAGTGTGCGTGGGTGTGCAGGTGTGATACTGTTAGTTACGTAAGCCTGTCCACCACGGTGAGGCCATATCACGTCGAACGGGAAAAATCGGTTTTTAATTGTGCTGGGGCCAAAACCCACATAAAAGCGTCAATCAAAATCAAATCGGATTATTTATTTCCGTGTGACTGGCGCAAAACATGTTTAATATGGTGTCCACCGTTTTCTGCAACAAGTTGAAATCGACAAACAGCTTGTTCCACAACTGATCGAAGTGTTTCCGGGTTCACGTTCGAAATGTTTTGCGCAATGCGTGTCCTCAATGCAGCTAAGTTTGCAGTCGGAACACTGAACACATGTTTCACATAGCCCCACAGCCATAAGTCACATGGATTAAGATCAGGTGATCGGGAAGGCCAGGCTGTAGGGAAATGGCGGCTGATGATTCTAGCATTTCCGTAATGGAGCTTCATCAGCTGCTTAACTGGATTTGCGTGGTGCGGAGGTGCGCCATCTTGCATAAAAATGATCCTATCCACACATCAACGCTGTTGGAGAACTGGGATGACGTTGTTGCGCAAAAGAAACTCATAGCGCTTGCTAGTGATGGTGTACGTAACAGGACCGCCAGCACACGATCTTTTCGAAAGAATATGGCCCTATCATAAATGATGCAGTAAACCCGCACCACACAGTGACGTTTTCAGGATTAAGTCATACTGGTTGATTTGCGTGTGGATTTTCCGTTGCCCATATTCGACAATCCTGTGTATTGACATACCCTGTCAGATGGAAGTGGGCTATGTCTGTCCACAAAATCTTCCACGGCCAATCATTGTCCGCTTCCATGGGAGCAAGAAATTCTAAAGCAAAGGTCTCTCTTGCTGGTAGGTCAACAGGAAGCAACTCGTGCACATGGGTAAATTTGAATGGATAGCAAAGAAATATGTTTCGTAGGATTTTACGCACCGTGCAGACCACCACCCGTCTCCTATTGCATTTCTGTGGCCAGTGCTTCCACTGACGTCGAATCAGTTCGTTTCCTCCCTCTACCAGATTGCAGACCAAAACAACCCGTCTTTTCGTAATTCCGAATCATTTTCTCCAGAGCGACGGCAGTCATCGGACCAACATCTTTTCTCAAACCCTTGAGTGTCTAGAACTTCTGCAGAGCGACGTTTGCACAGTCATACCACTTTTCAAGCAGAGTGCGATCCTCCGTTGAGACAGTCATGGCGAACATCGCAGACGCGATGGGAGGAAAAGCCGTGTGCCTGGTGTGTTTATGCCAACTTCAATGGATCGTGCGCATGACACCTACAGCTCCATCTATTGATCAATTTTCACACTACTTTTTTCTTCTACCATAAGTTTTCTCTTCTCCGATAATATTCCGTTGCAATCTGACGTCATTTCTATTTCTACTTCAATTATAATCATCCTGTATATTGCAAAACAACGTAGTATCATCTTCATGGGATAACTGTGAAAGAGGAGACGAAGTAATGGCGCCCATTTATTTCTCAATAATAGCGAGTTTTCATTTTGCATCCGCGTCGCGTCCTCTTCACAAGAGCCCGTAAGGTCACGAGCTGATCGCGGTCTGGATATTCCCGTTACTCCGACTAGGCATGTAATTACCGTGCTCAACAGGTTGCCCAGAGTCGAGTATCCGCCCGGAGGTGTTCCCGCATTAATCCAAGCGACGCGAAGACGGAGCGACTTTCTGCCGTTCAACAGGTTTCGAGGTGAGTCGGCGGGCTCACTTGGTGCTAAGATGGAAGGCCCTATCAGCGCCGCGGTCTGCGCATTAATCCGCAATCCGACCTCACTAATGGACCCGCAGCTGAAGTTTGGCGGTGGGCATCAAGTCCAGTTACCGGATGTCCAAAAAACTGCCGCTCCCGGTGATTTAATTTCGCTGCTGTTCGACATATCGACAGAACCAACGCGAATATATTCCTTTTTGCCTCCTCGCTACGCCAACAAGTAGCTGTGATGCGCGTGCCTCTGTGTTCAAGAGTGCTTGGATGCAAGTGCAGCCCATTACCGTGAAACCCACTCTGAGTAGTAGCTACACGTAACGGCCGCACTTTTTATGCAAGAGCTGCGAATTTTCTGCCACCTTGTAGCATCTCGCCCTGAAGCATTACGTATATGTATTTTACACAAAGGTGACAAAAGTAATGGTATACCTTCTTTTGCCGCGCGGGGTAGCCGCACGGCTTAGAGCGTCATGTCAGGCCAGCGTGGCTCTCCCCGTCGGAGGTTCGAGTCCTCCCTCAGGCATGGGTGTGTGTGTGTGTGTGTGTGTATGTGTGTGTTGTCCTTAGCGTAAGTTAGTTTGAGTTTGATTAAGTAGAGCGTAAGCTTAGGGACCGATGACATCACTAGTTTGGTCCCATAAGACCTTACCACAAACTTCCAATGCCTCTTTTTGTGCGGTGTAGCGCAGCATCTGGTCGTGGCATGGATTCAACAAATCGGTCAAAGTCCCCTGCAGAAACATTGAGTCATGCTGCCTCTATGTAGGTCCATAATTGCGGAAGGGTTGCTGGTGAAGGATCTTGTGCACGAACTGACCTCTAGATTACGTCCCATAAATGGTCGATGGAATTCTTATCTAGGACGACCTGGGTAGCCAAATCGCTCGCTCAAATTGTGCAGAATGCTCTTTAAACAAATCGCGAACACTTGCAGCCCGGTGACATGATGCATTGCAGCCCATAAAAATTTCCATCATTGTCTGCGGGCTAGAAATCCACGAATGGCTGTAAATGGTCTACAAGTAGCCTCATGTAACCATTTCCAATCAATAATTGGTTCAGTTGGTCCAGAGGACCCAGTCCATTCCCAATTCATATCGTGACTCATTTGACCAGACCACAGTTGTCCGGTGCTCTAGGGTCCAACCGGTATGGTCACGAGCTCAGGAGAAGGGCTGCAGACGATGGATGTTGGGCTGTTTTTTGAGTTATTAGTTTTCTAACTGGTTTGATGCGGCCCGTCACGATTTTCTGTCCTCTGCCAACCTCTTCACCTCACAGTAGTGCTCGCAACCTACCTCCTCAATTATTGGCTATATGTATTCCAATCTCTGTCTTCCTCTACAGTTCATACCCTATATAGCTCCCTCACCAGCTTGCAAGTTATTGCCTGATGTCTTAGCGTAAGTCCTATCATCCCGTCCCTTCTTCTTGAAAATATTTTCCATATATTCCTTGTATATTCCAGCGTCGTCAACATCAGGGACAGAAACACCAACTTTTTATTTCTTGTGCAAAGCTGGTACGCCATGCGCCTGACGTCATTTCTGGTAAGGCCGTAAAATTTGGATTCCATAATGAGAAGATATTTAAACAGTTCGTCCTCAAGTCCCTGTGGCAAAACCTGTGGAAAGCCTTTGGAGCGTAGAACGAGGGACAGAGTACACTTTAACAGCTTTTTTCAACCCCATTTTTTTCTCTTTAATAGCTACAATATCATTTGCCATATATGCTTTGTCCCACGATTGCCGTTTCGATATTTTTGGGGATACAAGATGTGTTCAACGCAACTGAAACATGAAGAGTAGCAATATTTGTAAATGGTCCCATAAAATCTGATTGATTTAATTGGCTCCATAATACCAGCAGCAAAAGGGGCCTATATATCCACCCTTACCATCTTGGGAAAAACGATTTTGCCTACGGTTAGTTTGGTTCGCAACCGACGTTAATTAACGTAAAACGGTATCCCAACAGCAAGCCAAATACGTACATTACCTTAGTTTTACTAATAAAATGTTACAAATTTGAGTTTTATTCAAGTAAACATTAAACTTTCAAACTTTTGATGACAGCGAAAAAATTCATAGCACAACTACTCACAAACCATGACAGCTACTACGTCTGCGCACTGTACAGTGAAGTTTGGCAATTAGTTTTAGTAGTTCATGTGCTCTCCGCTAGAATTCGTGGCCTGTACTTCCAAATATATAGGGGGCCCATAATACCAGCAGGGGCCCATTTTTCCACCTTTGCCTCTCTACTGCTCTCGACATCCTCTCAACAAGCACTGCCCACGGCAACCTCTGAACTACTACTGCCACAGTGGAGGCGGTGGAATAATAATCTTAGGCGCAATCTCTGGCGTTGTGACTCAGTGTAGCCACCTTTCAACCTCTGCCGGGACCAGCCGCACAGTCAAATGGTTCAAATGGCTCTGAGCACTATGGGACGTAACATCTACGGTCATCAGTCCCCTAGAACTTAGAACTACTTAAACCTAACTAACCTAAGGACATTAGACAACACCCAGTCATCACGAGGCAGAGAAAATCTCTGACCCCGCCGGGAATCGAACCCGGAAACCCGGGCGTGGGAAGCGAGAACGCTACCGCACGACCACGAGCTGCGGACGCCGCACAGTCCATGAGTGACAGTACCCCACTCAGACCCTACATCACAGCCGTTATAAACATTGTGAATAATGACCTTTTGTTACCTGTGTGATGTCCTTAGGTTAGTTAGGTCTAGGGGACTGATGACCTCAGATGTTAAGTCCCATAGTGCTTAGAGTCATTTGATCCAATTGAAGCTACCGCCTATTACACCAAGAAATCAGCGTCTCAGTCTGGCATTGGCATTCAGTTATTCCCACGACGACTACATTGTGTCAATTACTTGAAAAAAAATTCTTGCTCGCGGTATTGTCATGGAAGAGATGAGCTATCGAAGAGAACTTTCGGCATAACGTGGTAACGCTCACATAACTATTGAGACACAAAGATAAAAGCAACGGGAAACATGCGTACGAAATCTGTTCCTTCTGAGAGCGTGGTCGGACAGAGGCGCGCTTTCTTTCTCGGCAGCGAGTAGCGTACCAGCAGGCGCAAATGCCACGCGATCCGACGGCGGAGGAGCGCGCAAATTGAGCCAAATGGCTGCCACTTTGCCGGCGGTCGGCGCCCACAAAAATGAACGGCCGCGACTAACGACCAGCGGGCCGCTGCGTAGAGGACGCGCGCTGGCGTCGGCGTCGGCGGCAGCGGCAGGTGCCCCTGGAGGGCAAAGCGGCGGCGCGGACCGCGGTGGACCAGAGGAGTTGGGCTGTCCTGCACTTTGCCCACCACTGGGCCTAATAGGCACAAAAGGAACGTCACGGGCCCATACTCTCTCTCTAATGAGCACCGGCGGCTGTGCGGAAATTCACGTCTGCCTTCTTGTTAAGGTCAAGGTGACGATGGCGTACTACTGCCACCCTCTGACACGGGAATGTAGGCGAGTTACGCTATTATGTACAACTGCTAGCGGAGAATAAATGACCTCCTAGGTCACACAGCACACAAGCCAGCTGTAGTTTGCTGAAGCAGGAGCTGTAATATCTACAAATGTATCTTTAGCATGGCTGCCGGATGTCTGTAACTTGTTGGTACGATACTTCGGCGCAGAGTCTTCTAGCTATCTTCAGGTGAATACTGACGAGCAGTACACTAAGCTGTCCTTTTTGAGATACCGCCGGCACATGCATGGTGTCCTAGTTGGCACTGAGCACGCTTTGCTTGAGCTCATTCGCTTCTGCCATATGTTTGTGCGCTGCTTTGCACGCGCTCCGTGGTGAAAGCTCGCCTCTTCGATATCAAGACGACTGTCTTTGCACGATCGCAGGACGACGCCGACGAGGCAGAACACAAGGTTTTTCTATAACCGGATCCCATGCAGAATGTAACTACAAACGGAGAAGGGATCTTAAACAGGGGAGCTTCGTGTACTGCTCGTCGGTATTCAGCTAAAGATGGCCAGAAGACTCTGTGCCGAAATATCTTCCCAGCAAGTTACAGACATACGGAAGCTTTCCTGAAATGTTGTAGAACAATCTGTACGCTGATAACATCGTCCAGTACGCCTTAGATAAGTTCGTACCGACTAAGGTCCAAAGCGAGGGGAAAGATCCACCGTGGTATAACAATCATGTACGAAAGGTACTACGGAAACAAAGAAAGCTTCATCATATGTTTAAGAGTAGTCGAATCATAGCTGATAAGGAAAAGCTGAACGAAGCGAAAAAGAGCGTAAAGAGATCAATGAGAGAAGCATTCAACGAATTCGAACATAAAACATTGGCAAACAATCTAAACAAGAACCCTAAAAAGTTTTGGTCATATGTAAAATCGGTAAGCGGATCTAAATCCCCTATTCAGTCACTCGTTGACCACGATGGAACCGAAACAGAGGACGACCGAAGAAAGGCAGAAATACTGAATTCAGTGTTCCGAAACTGTTTCACTGCGGAAAATCGTAACACGGTCCCTGACTTCAGCCGTCGCACGGACGCCAAAATGGAAAATATTGAAATAAACGATATCGGAATTGAAAAACAACTGCTATCACTTAGTAGCGGAAAAGCATCCGGACCAGACGAGATACCCTTAAGATTCTACAGTGATTATGCTAAAGAACTTGCCCCCTTTCTATCAGCAATTTATCGTAGATCGCTGGAAGAACGTAAAGTACCTAGCGACTGGAAGAAAGCGCAGGTCGTTCCCATTTTCAAGAAGGGTCATAAATCAGATGCGAATAATTATAGGCCTATTTCGCTTACGTCAATCTGTTGTAGGATAATGGAACATGTTTTGTGTTCTCGTATTATGACGTTCTTAGATAATACAAATCTCCTTCATCATAACCAACATGGATTCCGCAAACAGAGATCATGTGAAACTCAGCTCGCCCTATTTGCCCAAGAAATTCACAGTGCCGTAGACACTGGCGGGCAGATTGATGCCGTATTCCTGGACTTCAGGAAGGCATTTGATACGGTTCCGCACTTACGTTTAGTGAAAAAAATACGAGCTTACGGAATATCGGACCAGGTTTGTGATTGGATTCAGGATTTCCTAGAAGAAAGAACACAACATGTCATTCTTAACGGTTCAAAATCTGCAGATGTAGAGGTAATTTCGGGAGTACCGCAGGGAAGCGTGATAGGACCTTTATTGTTTACAATATACATAAATGACTTAGTTGACAACATCGGTAGCTCCGTGAGGCTATTTGCAGATGACACGGTTGTCTACAAGAAAGTAGCAACATCAGAAGACTCGTACGTACTCCAGGAGGACCTGCAGAGGATTAATGCATGGTGCGACAGCTGGCAACTTTCCCTAAACGTAGATAAATGTAATATAATGCGCATACATAGGGGCAGAAATCCATTCCAGTACGATTATGCCATAGGTGGTAAATCTTTGGAAGCGGTAACGACCGTAAAATACTTAGGAGTTACTATCCGGAGCGATCTGAAGTGGAATGATCACATAAAACAAATAGTGGGAAAAGCAGGCGCCAGGTTGAGATTCATAGGAAGAATTCTAAGAAAATGTGACTCATCGACGAAAGAAGTAGCTTACAAAACGCTTGTTCGTCCGATTCTTGAGTATTGCTCATCAGTATGGGACCCTTACCAGGTTGGATTAATAGAAGAGATAGACATGATCCAGCGAAAAGCAGCGCGATTCGTCATGGGGACATTTAGTCAGCGCGAGAGCGTTACGGAGATGCTGAACAAGCTCCAGTGGCGGACACTTCAAGAAAGGCGTTACGCAATACGGAGAGGTTTATTATCGAAATTACGAGAGAGCACATTCCGGGAAGAGATGGGCAACATATTGCTACCGCCCACATATATCTCGCGTAATGATCACAACGAAAAGATCCGAGAAATTAGAGCAAATACGGAGACTTACAAGCAGTCGTTCTTTCCACGCACAATTCGTGAATGGAACAGGGAAGGGGGGATCAGATAGTGGTACAATAAGTACCCTCCGCCACACACCGTAAGGTGGCTCGCGGAGTATAGATGTAGATGTAGATGATAACGTTTCAAATTTAATATCTTTAGTATATTAGTCCTGGATTGATGGTGGCGAGAGTATTGTTATCGGAACAGTACAAATTTGCAGGTGATGCGCGTAGTGTTATAATGAATTCCGAGACCTGACATAGCCAAAAGTAAAAGTAGGAAATTGGTTCCAAAAGAGATGTGTTCATGAACATTTGAGAGGAAATTGCTGTGACTAGAGCCATCACTGAATTAATTATGGAATATTCTTCTACTTACTGCAAATGTACTTGAAGTATAAACTTTTCTATTAGGTCCCTATCTAATCAGGCTCAAATTTCACTCACGGCCCACGGCTTCGGAATGTGGTAAGAAGTATCATGGGGTACTGACACATTTAGCTGTTGACGTGAGGCCACATCTAACGCGACAATACGCTCCAAGAGCGAGAGGTTCAGCAGGACCTGTAACTAGACCTTTGACATCATCTGCGCTCAGTTATAGGCATTTTTCTCTCTGGAATGACCGCAAAACTGAAACACAAGGACTGTTCAAAAAATTTCGGAAGATTCGTAATTTCACGCCAATGATGTGTTGAAGCGAAATGCTGTTAACATCCCTGCACACTCCTGTGTTCGCCGGCCGGGGTGGTCGAGCGGTTCTAGGCGCTACAGTCTGGAACCGCGCGACCGCTACGGTCACAGGTTCGAATCCTGCCTCGGACATGGATGTCTGTGATGTCCTTAGGTTAGGTTTAAGTAGTTCTAAGTTCTAGGGGACTGATGACCGTAGAAGTTAAGTCACCTAGTGCTCAGAGCCATTTGAACCACTCCTGTGTTCAATGTGTAACTGCTGGAAGTTTCACTGTTGTTTGCCTTTTAGTTATTGTTCAGTGCTGTACTGATTATAACTTTGTGTCGCAGAGTTAGCGAATTTCGAGATGGCAGAGTTAGAGGAGCAACGCGTCTCCATTAACTCAAGAAAACCTTTACAGGTACACACCAAATGATGCAGGAAGGAAATGTTAAGCCGTACTCCGTGTTACGAATGCTTCACACGGTTTAAAAATGACATGATGGAAGTTAAAGATCACCCTCGTCCAGGAAGCCCTTCGACATCTACCGACGACGCTCATGTCAGGAACGTCAACGAAATTTTGCGTGCCAATCGAAGACTGACTGTCCGAGAGCATGCAGAAGAACGTAACATTTCAGTTGTATCATGTCATGAAATCCTGTTAGATCGAAATGACCTGAAACGTGCCGAGATAATTCATGACTCTTGCATCAACACAATTCACGCACATTCATCCCTATCGCTGCGTGACTAGACAATTCATGGCTCTTGCATCACGATAATTCACCCACATATTCATTCCTATTGCTGCGCGACTATTGCACAGAAAACGAAATCGCTGTTCTGCTTCATCCTTCGTACTCTCCAGACTTAGTCCCTACCAGTTTTTTTGTATTGCGAAAATTGAAAACTCGGTTGAAAGGACGAAGGTTTGCCACAATACAATAGATAAAAGAAAATTCGCAGACGGCGCTTCACGCGGTCCCGCGAAAGGCATACCAAGACTACTTTCTGAAGAGAACACAGCGTTGGGAGCAGTGTATCAATTATGGAGGAGACCATGAACAACAAGTAAAGAGTAAGCGTACAAAACTTTTGTGGACAATGTTCGGGAATGTACTGTAGTTGGTGTGGTTGAGGAACTACAGTAGCGAATTATGTAGTACCGTCGAGCTACACGAGCTGATCCGGGGGTGTAGCTTATTGCAAAGGTAAGTGTTGAGCCGACCGGAGTGTCTGTAAGAGGCGATCGAGAAGTTTGCCTTCGAGCGCCGAACAGATCAGAATCAGTATGCCAATCGAGTAAAACCGCCATGAGCATTTAGGCAGTCATGCTAACCTACGCACCGAATTAAAGATACTCGATTGGTAAACCACTGTGACCTGCTGCGTGAAGAAGACTGCGACTGCCTGCTGCACATTCCCATGTGACAGGAATGCTGACCTTTCAAGCCTTTTTAAGGGATCGGAAGCGTGATAATCGCATTGGGAGAGAAGAGGATTACAAAGCGGTTGCTCCTACCATCTGAATTGATATGAGTTGGCGTAACTTCCATGTTACGACATTTTCAATATGGGGACATTATGAAGCAGCAGCATACAGCACGGAATATGGTAAACCATTCTCCTATGGTGTTTTTGGCAGATATGCTGTCCCAAACAGCATTCTTCATTCTTCGATGGATGTAGAGTAGAAGAGAATAACATCAGTTTGGTTCTGTTTGGACGCTTTTGATAATAACATCGCCATAGTTCACGTTTCCCCATTTATCACACACGCTCCGTAAAGGCATGAATACCATACCAATCCCATGTCTACATGTCGGTGCTTAGATACCCGCATCAGAGTCGCGCTACGTTGCATAGACGCTGCAGAAACGTCCTTAGACGGAAACTTTCTGATTGCTCCTTACGTAAAGGTGATCTCGTGTAGAACACCTGTACGAACCATTCTTGTATACTGTTGTTGTGCTTACGAATGCCCTTCCCCCCAACGTTGAATTAAAGGAACACATCGAAGCAATTCAGAGGAGTACCGCTAGATCTGCTACCGGTATTTTGATCAAGACGCGAGTACTACGCAAATGCTCTGAGAACTAGAATGGGAATCCCTGGAAGGCAGAAGACATTTTCCGAAAAGCTACTGAGAAAGTTTAGAGAACCAGCAGTATTGACAGACCGTAGAACGACTCTAGTGCCAGCAACGTATTTCTCGCGGATAGATCTTGAAGACAACGTAACAGAAATCAGGAATAGCACGGAAACATACAGACAATCGTTTTTCCCTAGCTCCATTTGTGAGTTGGAAAGGAAGAGGAATGCCTGCAGTACTTCAAAGTACTCTCCCCAACATGCTCCATATCGTATACTTTCACCTGTATCAGTTTCTTGCCATTAATTACAATACTCTCGCCAACGGCCTTGCCGTCGTGGTAACACCGGTTCCCGTCGAATCACCGAAGTTAGGCGCTGTCGGGCTGGGCTAACACTTGGACGGGTGACCATCCGGTCTGCCGAGAGCTGTTGGCAAGCGGGGTGCACTCAGCCCTTGTGAGGCAAACTGAGGAGCTACTTGATTGAGAAGTAGCGGCTCCGGTCTCGGAAACTGACATACGGTCGGGATAGCGGTGTGCTGACCACATGCCCCTCCATATCCGCATCCAATGACGCCTGTTGGCTGAGGATAACACGGCGGCCGGTTGGTACCGTTGGGCTTTATGGCTTGTTCGGGAGGAGTAAGTAAAGGAGTACAATACTCTCTCTACCTGTTTGCCGGTCTGGAGACGGTTGGCTACCAGCTGCAGGATTCTCCGAAAGCATAGTCTTTATCAAGCAATAATGACGTGCAAGAAAATCTTACATCCATTATTAGGACTATGACAAATCGGCAAGTCTCTTACAAGAAAGCACATGTACGCGTAATACAGCCGTGTCAAGTTTTAAAATAACCGTCTCTGGACGAATGAGACCGACGTTTCGGCAACAGTGCCGGCCGCGGTGGCCGTGCGGTTCTGGCGCTGCAGTCCGGAACCGCGGGACTGCTACGGTCGCAGGTTCGAATCCTGCCTCGGGCATGGGTGTGTGTGATGTCCTTAGGTTAGTTAGGTTTAAGTAGTTCTGAGTTCTAGGGGACTTATGACCTAAGATGTTGAGTCCCATAGTGCTCAGAGCCATTTGAACCATTTTTTTCGGCAACAGTGTCATTGGCCATCTTCTGGGCCTATAGGCCACTCACTCTCCTTGGTTGTGCTATCTCTGGTCTTTTCTTTGCTTCTATCCTCCTCCCACCCCGCCTCCCCATCACCGTTGTCCGTGGATGGACAAAACCTGCGGTTCGGCTACTGTTGCAAGACGTTTACTCTGCGTCTACTGTCTACACATAGAGGAAGACCGTGGCCGAAGTTCTTCAATTGACAGGTTATAGTCGTGGAAGCCTGCGCACTTACTTAAATGGAAAATGTTGAAGGAAATGAAAAATTTGGAGAACAGATATTCAAGACAGAAAGTTGGTTGTTTGTGGTATTATAGGGACCAGACTGCTACGGTCATCGGTCCACAGGAAGTTGTCTTTAGCTTTCATTAATAAATATCCTTCGCTTGTTCTTAAACCACTGACGCTCTGCATAGATATCTGTACAGAGTAGTCAATCCCTGAAACTATAGCTGTCTTTGACACGTTTAGTAGAATGGCAGGAGGAAACTCTTTGAGGTTCCGGTATCCACGAGGCAAAGAAGAACGAACGTGGCACGTGACTGGGTAGAGAACGGTGTGTATGAACACGTAAAGCGAAAGTCGTGTGCAGTTTATTGGTCACTGCGGCTTGAGGCGAGCAATTTGATTACATCTGAGTACACCTGATTACATTTGAGTAGATCTGAAATCAGACTCTGTTCACCCGCACGCGATACCAGATTTATGTACGCCTATTGCGTCATTCGTATGACAAGGTGTTGAGCGATGATATTCACAGTATTTTCAGGCCATCAATGAGTGCTTTCTAATGTGAGATGTTACGTTCGTGTCTTTGCGAAGTGGGTGATTTCAGAAGTGCGGTACAGTTCCGGTTGCCATGAATTCATCCCAACATTAGGGCACCTACACCGATCACACACCCATTTAATAAGATTGTTTCAATATTTCATGAGGTAAACAGATCGTCTTTTGTTCCGACTTTTTATCTACATCTACATCATATTCCGCAAGCCACCTAATGGTGTGTGGTGGAGGGTACTTTCGGTACCACTGTCTGATCCTCCAACCCGGGGAAGTAAGATGTTGTCTGACTCCTCCTGAAAACTGCTGTCCCGAAATTTCAGTAGTAAATCTCTCCGTGACACACAATGCCTCTCTTGTAACTTCTGCCACTGGAGTTTGTTTGGCATCTCCGTAACGCCAGCCAAAGGATCCCGTGACGAAACGCGCCGCTCTTTATTGGATCTTCTCTATGCCCTCTATCAGTCCTACCTGATAGGGATCCCAGATGGGTGAACAATATTGAAGAATCTGGCGAACAAGTGCCTTATAAGCCACTTCTTTCGTGGATGAGTTACATTTCCCTAAAATTCTTCCGGTGAATCTGAGTCTGGTGTCTGCTTTCCCCAATATCTGTTTTACATGCTCATTCCACTTAAGGTCCCTCTGGATAGTTACACGTAAATATTTTACGGTAGATGTTGTCTCCAGCTGTTTTGTAATAAATAGTGTAGCTGTACAGTAGTGGATTTCTTTCCCTATGTATGCGCAATATGTTACGTTTATTTACGTTCAGGGTCAGCTGCTAGAGTCTGCACCATTCATCAATTCTCTGCAGGTCGTTCTGCAAATTCTTACTATCTTTTGGCGGGTTGCTAGTTCGGTATAAACAACTGCAACATTTGAGAATAGCCTTAAAGAGCATCCGTCGCTTTCTACTAGATTATTTGTATATATTGTGAACAGCAACGGTCTTATCACACTTCGCTGTGGTACTCCGGATATTGCACCATTCATCAATTCTCTGCAGATCGTTCTGTAAAGTCTTACTATCTTCTGGCGTTGCTACTTTGGTATAAACAACTGAATCATCTCGAATAGCCTTAAAGAGCATCCGACGCTTTCTACTAGATCATTTATATATATAGTGAACAACAACAGTCGTGTCATACTTCTCTGTGGTACTCTGTATATTACTTTTACATTTGTCGATTTGATTCCGCTAGAGCGATGTGTAGAGATCTATCTGAAGAAAATCTTGAATCCAGTCGCAGGTCTCCTCCGATACTCCGTAAGCCCGTACTTTTTTTTTCATTAAACAACAATGCGGGACGGTAGCAAATGCCTTACTGAAAACAAGGAACACGGCATCATCCTGAACGCCGTTATCCACTGCGCTGTGGATCTCATGGAGGAACAGAGCGCACTGAGTTTCACAGGATCTCTGTTTGCGGAATTCATGTTGATTCTTATAGAGGAGATGTTCGTTTTCCAAGAACGTCGTAATTCTTGAGCATAAAACGTGTTCGATAGTTCTACAACAGATTGACATCAACGGGTCTATAATTGTGTGGATCTGTCTTATGACCCTTCTTAAAAACGGAATGACCTGCACTTTTTTCAATCGTTAGGTATTTTATTATTATTATTATTATTATTATTATTTATTATTATTATACTAGAAGATTTCAGATAGATTATCTAATGGTAAGACAGAGATTTAGGAACCAGGTTTTAAATTGTAAGACATTTCCAGCGGCAGATGTGGACTCTGACCACAATCTACGATGGCGGTTCAGAAAGTAACCTCCGACTGGTCACAGTGCGGGTTGTGGGGGGAGTAGCGACGCCATCTGTGCGTTCGCGCACTCAACAGGTCAGTCGGCATCAAGCCGTGGTCGAGTGAACGTCGTACCTGCGCTAGTTTAGTTTTTGTGGCAGTTTGAAATGTGTGCTGCAATAGAAAACCCCGCCAAATGTGAAGTGCGTGCTGTCATAAGGTTTTTTACAACCAAAGGATGTTCTGCAGCAGATATTCATCGTGAGCATTGTGCCGTGTACGGACCAAGAGTTATGAGTGAAGGAGTTGTCCGTGAATGGGTACGTTTATTTAAAAGTGGACGAGAAAACGTTCATGATGAAGAGAGGAGTGGTAGACCATCATTGGTGACTGACGAACTCGTTCAGACAGTTGATGCAAAAGTTCGTGAAAATCGACGTTTCTCAATGTCGGAGTTGTCTACTGGTTTTCCACAGATTTCTAAGACTCTCTTGTACGAGATAGTGACAGCAAGATTGGGTTACCGTAAGTTCTGTGCACGATGGGTGCCCAAAATTCTTACCGACCACCACAAAACTCAAAGAATGGCCTCTGCATTAGACTTTCTGTCACGTTATGAGGACGAAGGAGAACCATTGTTAAACAGAATCGTGACCGGTGACGAAACCTGGATTAAGTACGTGAACCCTGAGACAAAAGAACAATCAAAGATGTGGGCACATTCAAATTCGCCAACCAAACCAAGGAAAGCCTCGCAAGATTTTTCTGCCAGAAAAGTGATGGCAACGGTGTTTTGGGATGCCAAAGGGGTGTTGTTGGTTGAATTCCTGGAACGTGGTACGACCATTAAACAAGACGTGTACTGTGAAACAATAAAAAAGTTACGACGGGCTATACAGAACAAACGCCGTGGTATGCTGACTTCCGGTATCGTTTTTTTGCACGATAACGCCCGTCCTCACTCTGCTCGCAGAACAACGGCCCTTCTTGAGTCCTTCAAGTGGGACGTTATCAACCATCCACCTTACAGCCCAGACCTGGCGCCAAGTGATTATCACCTCTTCATGCATTTGAAGAAATGGCTCGGGTCACAGCGGTTTGATGACGACGAAGAGATCAAAGATGCGGTCACAGGCTGGCTCCAGGCACAAGCGGGTGATTTTTACGCAGAAGGAATTTCAAAGCTTGTGAAGAGATACGATAAGTGCCTCAATCGCTATGGAGACTATGTAGAAAAATAGTGCAAAGATGTAGTTGTAAGATGTATATATTAAAATATTTTTATTTAACTTGGTGTATTTTTTTAAATCAACCGGAGGTTACTTTCTGAACGGCCCTCGTATTAGTTACGAACTGTAGATTAAAACTGAAGAAACTGCAAAAAGTTAGGAATTTAAGGAGATGGGACCTGGATAAACTGAAAGAACCAGAGGTTGTACAGACTTTCAGGGAGAGCATAAGGGAACAATTGACAGGAATGGGGGAAAGAAATACAGTAGAAGAAGAATGGGTAGCTTTGAGGGATAAGTTAGTGAAGGCAGCAGAGGATCAAGTAGGTAAAAAGACGAGGGCTAGTAGAAATCCTTGGGTAACAGAAAAGATACTGAATTTAATTGATGAAAGGACAAAATACAAAAATGCAGTAAATGAAGCAGGCAAAAAGGAGTACAAACGTCTCAAAAATGAGATCGACAGAATGTGCAAAATGGCTAAGCAGGGATGGCTAGAGGAGAAATGTAAGGATGTAGAGGCTTATTTCACGAGGGGCAATATACACTCCTGGAAATGGAAAAAAGAACACATTGACACCGGTGTGTCAGACCCACCATACTTGCTCCGGACACTGCGAGAGGGCTGTACAAGCAATGATCACACGCACGGCACAGCGGACACACCAGGAACCGCGGTGTTGGCCGTCGAATGGCGCTAGCTGCGCAGCATTTGTGCACCGCCGCCGTCAGTGTCAGCCAGTTTGCCGTGGCATACGGAGCTCCATCGCAGTCTTTAACACTGGTAGCATGCCGCGACAGCGTGGACGTGAACCGTATGTGCAGTTGACGGACTTTGAGCGAGGGCGTATAGTGGGCATGCTGGAGGCCAGGTGGACGTACCGCCGAATTGCTCAACACGTGGGGCGTGAGGTCTCCACAGTACATCGATGTTGTCACCAGTGGTCGGCGGAAGGTGCACGTGCCCGTCGACCTGGGACCGGACCGCAGCGATGCACGGATGCACGCCAAGACCGTAGGATCCTACGCAGTGCCGTAGGGGACCGCACCGCCACTTCCCAGCAAATTAGGGACACTGTTGCTCCTGGGGTATCGGCGAGGACCATTCGCAACCGTCTCCATGAAGCTGGGCTACGGTCCCGCACACCGTTAGGCCGTCTTCCGCTCACGCCCCAACATCGTGCAGCCCGCCTCCAGTGGTGTCGCGACAGGCGTGAATGGAGGGACGAATGGAGACGTGTCGTCTTCAGCGATGAGAGTCGCTTCTGCCTTGGTGCCAATGATGGTCGTATGCGTGTTTGGCGCCGTGCAGGTGAGCGCCACAATCAGGACTGCATACGACCGAGGCACACAGGGCCAACACCCGGCATCATGGTGTGGGGAGCGATCTCCTACACTGGCCGTACACCACTGGTGATCGTCGAGGGGACACTGAATAGTGCACGGTACATCCAAACCGTCATCGAACCCATCGTTCTACCATTCCTAGACCGGCAAGGGAACTTGCTGTTCCAACAGGACAATGCACGTCCGCATGTATCCCGTGCCACCCAACGTGCTCTAGAAGGTGTAAGTCAACTACCCTGGCCAGCAAGATCTCCGGATCTGTCCCCCATTGAGCATGTTTGGGACTGGATGAAGCGTCGTCTCACGCGGTCTGCACGTCCAGCACGAACGCTGGTCCAACTGAGGCGCCAGGTGGAAATGGCATGGCAAGCCGTTCCACAGGACTACATCCAGCATCTCTACGATCGTCTCCATGGAAGAATAGCAGCCTGCATTGCTGCGAAAGGTGGATATACACTGTACTAGTGCCGACATTGTGCATGCTCTGTTGCCTGTGTCTATGTGCCTGTGGTTCTGTCAGTGTGATCATGTGATGTATCTGACCCCAGGAATGTGTCAATAAAGTTTCCCCTTCCTGGGACAATGAATTCACGGTGTTCTTATTTCAATTTCCAGGAGTGTAGATACTGCCTGCAGGAAAATTAAAGAGACCTTTGGAGAAAAGAGAACCACTTGTATGAATATCAAAAGCTCAGATGGAAACCCAGTTCTAAGCAAAGAAGGGAAAGCAGAAAGGTGAAAGGAGTATATACAGGGTCTATACAGGGGCGATGTTCTCGAGGACAGTATTATAGAAATGGAAGAGGATGTAGATGAAGATGAAATGGGAGATATGATACTGCGTGAAGAGATTGACAGAGCGCTGAAAGACCTGAGTCGAAATCAGGCCCCGGGAGTAGACAACAATCCATTAGAACTACTGACAGCCTTGGGAGAGCCAGCCCTGACAAAACTCTACCATCTGGTGTGCAAGGTGTATGAGACAGACCAAATACCCTCAGACTTCAAGGAGACTATAATTCCAATCCCAAAGAAAGCAGTCGTTGACACATGTGAAAATTACCGAACTATCAGTTTAATAAGTCACAGCTGCAAAATACTATCGCGAATTCTTTACAGACGAATGGAAAAACTGGTGGAAGCCGACCTCCGGGAAGATCAGTTTGGATTCCGTAGAAATGTTGGAAGACGTGAGGCAATACCGACCCTACGACTTATCTTAGAAGAAAGATTAAGGAAAGGCAAACCTACGTTTCTAGCATTTGTAGACTTAGAGAAAGCTTTAGACCATGTTGACTGGAATACTCTCTTTCAATTTCTGAAGGTGGCAGGGGTAAAATACAGGGAGCGAAAGGCTATTTACAATTTGTACAGAAAGCAGATGGCATTTATAGAGTCGAGGGACATGAAAGGGAAGCAGTGGTTGGGAACGGAGTGAGACAGGGTTGTAGACTCTCCCCGATGCTGTTCAATCTGTATATTGAGCAAGCAGTAATGGAAACAAAAGAAAAGTTCGGAGTAGGCAATAAATCTATGGAGAAGAAATTAAAACTTTGAGGTTCGCCGATGACATTGTAATCCTGTCAGAGACAGCAAAGGACTTGCAAGAGCAGTCGAACGGAATGGACAGTGTCTTGAAAGGAGGGTATAAGATGAACATCTATAAAAGCAAAACGAGGATAATGGAATGCAGCCGAATTAAGTTGGGTGATGCTGAGGGAATTAGATTAGGAAATGAGACACTTAAAGTAGTAAAGGAGTTTTACTATTTGGGGAGCAAAATAACTGATGATGGTCGAAGTAGAGAGGATATCAAATGTATGCTGGCAATGGCAAGGAAAGCGTTTCTGAAGAAGAGAAATTTGTTAACATCGAGTATAGATTTAAGTGTCAGGAAGTCGTTCCTGAAAGTATTTGAATGGAGTGTAGCCATGTATGGAAGTGAAACATGGACGATAAATAGTTTGGACAAGAAGAGAATAGAAGCTTTCGAAATGTGGTGCTACAGAAGAATGCTGAAGATTAGATGGGTATATCACATAACTAATGAGGAGATATTAAATAGAATTGGGGAGAAGAGTGGTTTGTGGCACAACTTGACTAGAAGAACGGATCGGTTGGTAGGACATGTTCTGAAGCATCAAGGGATCCCAATTTAGTACTGGAGGGCAGCGTGGAGGGTAAAAATCGTAGAGGGAGACCAAGAGATGAATACACTAAGCAGATTCAGAAGGATGTAGGCTGCAGTAGGTACTGGGAGATGAAGAAGCTTGCACAGGATAGAGTAGCATGGAGAGCTGCATCAAACCAGTCTCAGGACTGAAGACCACAACAACAACAACAACAACAGGTATTTTAGTTGCTGAAGCGATCTACGATAAATTCGTGCTAGAAGGGGAGCAAGTTTTTTTCGCATAATCTTTATAGAACCTTGTAGGTATCTCATTTGGTCCTGAAGCCATTCCACTGCTAAGCGATTGCAGCTGCTTTTCAGTTCCGCAATCGGTTATCTCAATATCTGCCATTTAAACGCTCGTACGACGATTGAAAGGAGTGTGCTGTGGCTTTTTGTATCAAATGCTATGTGCATGCATATGGCGTGTGTCACAGCGGTTTAGTCGCACTTTAAATGGGTTATATCTTTTTCTACTCATACCTTCTAATAGTGATTCGTGCTCCTTTGTAGTTATTTTCAAATAATGACGTCTTTACTGCCGAACTGCACCCTGCAGTTGATATCAAGCTATTCCACGTAATGTGCATTTTGCCCTCACCAAAGATAGTAATTTTCCTTAATTGCTACTGCAGTCAGTTTTAAGTACACTGACGGAAAAAATATCGCAATAGCAGAAAATAATTAAGGCATTGCAATGAAATTTCTGGAATACATATGTCTAGGTAACATATTTATGTGGCCAACATTGCAAGATCGCAGGTTAATCTAAGTGTGAGTTAACCCGTTGCAAATGTGAAATTCCGCTACATTAATAACCGGTGTAACCACCAGACTGTTGAATGGGAGCATGCAAACGTGCATGCTTTGTGTTGTACAGGTGCCGGATGTCAGTTTGTGAGATGGAAGTCAATCCCTGTTGCACTTGATCTGTCAATACAGGGACGGTTAATACTGATTGTGAATGACGCTGGAGATGTCGTCCAAGGCGCAAGGCGCCTGACAGGTGCTCGATTGGAGACAGATATGGTGATCAAGCAGGCGAAGGTAACATATCGACAAAGTGTGGAGCATGCTGGGCTACAACAGCGGTGCGCCGGCCGCTGTGGCCGAGCGGTTCTAGGCGCTTCAGTCTGGTGTCCTTAAGTTAGTTAGGTTTAAGTAGTTCTAAGTTCTAGGTGACTGATGACCTCAGAAGTTAAGTCCCATAGTGCTCAGAGCCATTTGAACCATTTCGAACAGTGGTACGTGGGCGTGCGTTATCCTGTTGGAAAACACACTCTGTAATGCTGTACGTGAATGGCAGCACAGCAGATCGAATCATCTGATTGAGGCGCAAATTTTAAGTCAGGGTGCTTCGAATAACCATCAGGTAACCATGAAATCACACCCCAGACTGTAACTCCAGGTAGGTTGGTTGCAAGCTCTCAACTGGCCTCCTTTGTCCAACACACCGCCATCACTAGCACCGAGACAAAACCAGTTTTCAGCAGAAAACTCAACAGACCTCTACCCTGCCCTCCAACGAGGTCTCGCTTGACACACGGAAGTCACAGATGGTGGTGGTTTGTTGTCAGCGGTATGCACGCTATAGAGTGTCTGGGCCGGAGATGTCCGAGATTTAACCAATTTCTAAACGTTGATTGTGCCACAGTGCTGACAATTGATGCTCATATTACTGTTGCAGACGCCTTACGTTGCCGAACACTGTGCTCTTCCCTCTCGGTAGTGCTGCGTGGCCCTACTGTGCCCTGTCTTCTTGCGGCTGTATATTCTCGTGACCATCGTGACCACGGCTGCCAGCAGTCACGTACAGTGGCTGCATTCTTGCCAAGGCTTTCTATAATATCACAGAAGCAACAATCAACTTCTCATGGGCCCATTACATTACCTCGTTCAAACTCACTAGGATGTTGACAGTGGCGTCTTTGTCGCCTTAAAGGCATTCCTGACTAACATCAACTCTCCACGTCCAACCTAAAAAGTAAATAACGCTCACGACCATTACAGCGTGTATTTAAAGCAAACCTAATTTGCATCCTCACGGTGGTGCCACTTGCACCACTCCTATGTGACTAGAGCGAAATTTGAATAGATATCGTCACTCAGAAGGTGAAACACGCCTAACATTCGTTTATGTCGTCCAAATCTTTCTTCGTGCTGCGATTTCTTTTCTTTCTGTCGGTGTATTTCAGTAATAACAGTGAGTAATACGCTTTGCCCTTTCCTCTGCATGCTTATACAGAACTGATGATACCTGTAAGTTAGACGTTGCAGTTGCTGAGGGAGCAGGCAGTTCTTCACTTAATTTAAAGCGTGATTACTTCACACCATACGTTTTCAGGTTTTAGAATAGGAGGTTATGCTGACAGAATAACGTACGCAACTTAGCTACAAGCTCAGCTGCTTGCACATTATTCATATGACCGCATACGAGTATCACAACTTAGAGGTTCATGCATCTCAACTTAACTATTTACTTATTCACATTGTTAATATGTTATTCAAAGTAAGTTATTAACATTCTTCTGCAATATTTCCTTAGCGGTGCAGTCAGATATCCTTAATATATGAATTCATTGGTCTAAATGAAATATATGAGAGAATATATGAGTTCAAGTCATATGTAGGACATAAATACACACGTAATCCGAATTTAATAAAAGAACAGCCGGCTTGCAAAGCAAACTACTGTGTGAGATGGTGCAGTGGTAAGGCACTGGACACACAGTCAGGAGAACAGCGGTTCGAACCCCCGCCTGGTCCTCCAGATATAAGTTTTACCTAGTTTCAGAAAATGTATTAATCCAACTGCAGTTGATGGTTGGAGTGCTGACACATTATCTGCAGTGCTGACACATTATCTGCGTATCCGCAGCTGATGGTTGGAGTGCTTACACATTATCTGCAGTGCTGACACATTATCTGCGTATCCGCAGTTGATGGTTGGAGTGCTGACACATTATCTGCAGTGCTGACACATTATCTGCGTATCCGCAGTTGATGGTTGGAGTGCTGACACATTATCTGCAGTGCTGACACATTATCTGAGTATCTGCAGTTGATGATTGGAGTGCTGACACATTATCTGCAGTGCTGACACATTATCTGCGTATCTGCAGTTGATGGTTGGAGTGCTGACACATTATCTGCAGTGCTGACACATTATCTGCGTATCCGCAGTTGATGGTTGGAGTACTGACACATTATCTCCTTATCCAGTAATGCTGGCAACTGATGGATTATGCATGGGGATCATATCAACATGTACCGCATCAAAAACAGCCTCAAGATGACGCAAATAAGCGTTGAAAGTGGCAGCGACAAAGTTAAATAAAATCATAAGCACTGCTGTAGGTTTTTCTTTTTGTGTCACGATAATAAACGGCCGTCGTTTCAGAGACCTTGTGCTAAAAGGATGGACATACGAAAGAATAGTGAGATATTTTTTTGAAAATGGACGCTGTCCACTACCTTCCCCATTCCTCCGCAACCAACCTTGCGCTCCATCCAGATGATTAAGACGTCAACAGGATTTTAAAACCAGATTTTCCCTCCCTTCATTTTCGAAGTAGACAGAGCAACGTTTGACACAGTCATATATCTGACCCACGAATAATAAACACAAGATAAGAGATAATAGACAATGCACAGAGGCATACAATCATTTTCTTCCTCGCTCCATACGCGGTGAATGGACTGACAGGGAGAGGGGAATTCATTTTTCTGAAGTCTTTACATTGAAAAGTTGCTTCAAGCGTTTCACAGTGAAATACAGAGTTTTCTGTTGGTTCGTATGGAATGTGCTCTAGAAAACTACATTCAAATTGTATCTGAACAGAGCTAACGTCGATTACACGACAAGGATACCTACACTCCTGGAAATTGAAATAAGAACACCGTGAATTCATTGTCCCAGGAAGGGGAAACTTTATTGACACATTCCTGGGGTCAGATACATCACATGATCACACTGACAGAACCACAGGCACATAGACACAGGCAACAGAGCATGCACAATGTCGGCACTAGTACAGTGTATATCCACCTTTCGCAGCAATGCAGGCTGCTATTCTCCCATGGAGACGATCGTAGAGATGCTGGAGGTAGTCCTGTGGAACGGCTTGCCATGCCATTTCCACCTGGCGCCTCAGTTGGACCAGCGTTCGTGCTGGACGTGCAGACCGCGTGAGACGACGCTTCATCCAGTCCCAAACATGCTCAATGGGGGACAGATCCGGAGATCTTGCTGGCCAGGGTAGTTGACTTACACCTTCTAGAGCACGTTGGGTGGCACGGGATACATGCGGACGTGCATTGTCCTGTTGGAACAGCAAGTTCCTTTGCCGGTCTAGGAATGGTAGAACGATGGGTTCGATGACGGTTTGGATGTACCGTGCACTATTCAGTGTCCCCTCGACGATCACCAGTGGTGTACGGCCAGTGTAGGAGATCGCTCCCCACACCATGATACTGGGTGTTGGCCCTGTGTGCCTCGGTCGTATGCAGTCCTGATTGTGGCGCTCACCTGCACGGCGCCAAACACGCATACGACCATCATTGGCACCAAGGCAGAAGCGACTCTCATCGCTGAAGACGACACGTCTCCATTCGTCCCTCCATTCACGCCTGTCGCGACACCACTGGAGGCGGGCTGCACGATGTTGGGGCGTGAGCGGAAGACGGCCTAACGGTGTGCGGGACCGTAGCCCACCTTCATGGAGACGGTTGCGAATGGTCCTCGCCGATACCCCAGGAGCCACAGTGTCCCTAATTTGCTGGGAAGTGGCGGTGCGGTCCCCTACGGCACTGCGTAGGATCCTACGGTCTTGGCGTGCATCCGTGCGTCGCTGCGGTTCGGTCCCAGGTCGACGGGCACGTGCACCTTCCGCCGACCACTGGCGACAACATCGATGTACTGTGGAGACCTCACGCCCCACGTGTTGAGCAATTCGGCGGTACGTCCACCCGGCCTCCCGCATGCCCACTATACGCCCTCGCTCAAAGTCCGTCAACTGCACATACGGTTCACGTCCACGCTGTCGCGGCATGCTACCAGTGTTAAAGACTGCGATGGAGCTCCGTATGCCACGGCAAACTGGCTGACACTGACGGCGGCGGTGCACAAATGCTGCGCAGCTAGCGCCATTCGACGGCCAACACCGCGGTTCCTGGTGTGTCCGCTGTGCCGTGCGTGTGATCATTGCTTGTACAGCCCTCTCGCAGTGTCCGGAGCAAGTATGGTGGGTCTGACACACCGGTGTCAATGTGTTCTTTTTTCCATTTCCAGGAGTGTATTTTCATTCCTAGCACGGTTCTCTGCTCAACTCAACGTAGAAATAATTGACTGTATCTGCTTGTGTCAGAAGTTCCTGCCTACAATTTTTGATCAAGGTGTGTATCGATTCACATATTGCAGAACTATCGAAAGGGCTGGCTTCCTAGAGCTAATATTTTCTCTTGAAGAGTGATTAGGCATTCCATTAACTTTAACCCTGCGTCATAAAAATTGAGACATTCCGTTGACATATTTGCGACCAGCAAACTGGCATCCATGAAAGGAACAGTTTCGTAGAGTGATAACCAATTTCCTAGGACATAATTCATGAAATTTGATTTTTCTCCTGAAATGGTCATCACTTTACAATGTGGCGTTTGGATACGCTACTCGTATCATGATGTAATACAAGTACGAAGTGTTTTGCCATCTTTAAGTGCCATTTCCACAAATAAAAATTTCAATTTTTCTACGATTTGCTCCGGTTTCGTCGTCTTGAGTCAGTAGCAGGCTGGTGTGGCCGAGTGGTTCTAGGCGCTTCAGTCTGGAACCGCGCGACCGCTACGGTCGCAGGTTCGAATCCTGCCTCGGGCATGGATTGTGTGATGTCCTTAGGTTAGTTAGGTTTAAGTAGTTCTAAGTTCTAGGGGACTGATGACCTCAATGTCAAGTCCCATATTGCTCAGAGCCATTTTAATCATTTGAGTCAGAAAATAACGGCCACAAACGACTCTTTCGTCTTTGCTACTCAGTGGTTACCAAAGTCAAAACCAGAAGAATATGTCAGTCCGTTATTTGCTTCTGAAGAATTCGACAGAGGCATCTGTCACGTAGTTGAAATTTTCAAATTTGAAGCCGGAAAAGTACCGAGTAGGCTTCAATCATTGCCTAAGAGAGCAATGACAATAGCTTATAAAATCATGAGACATGTATTAAACTTTTCGAATCCCAACAAGTTAACACCTTTAACTTGTATACCTAATCTCTCTCTCCCCCTCCTCTCTATCCCCTCCCCTCGTGCCTCTTGGAATTTCGACCAATAGATTAGAGTTTTGACTGAGAATTGAGAAATCCATAATCATTTTGTCTCGTTTTTGTTGTTGTTGCTTTTTTTTTTGCATCGGATGCGAGTGATAACTCATACGTATAACCTAGGTCATCACTGCCAGGAGCTGACTGCTATAAGCGACGATGTGTTGGACTTTCAGTCACTTTTTCTTACCCAACAATCGGATGAATTACATTGGGTTTAAGGTTACTCAGATTTCGAGGAATTTGCACGTTCTACGACAGATTACTTCGAAATCAGTTTCAGAAGAACTGCGGTAGGGCCGCAGACCAAGATGGAGAGTAAACACTCCATCACTTTAATTGTAATCGCAGCATTGAGTGTATACTTCCGTACACCACTAAGGGTATAGGGCGGTTCTTGTTAAATTTGTTTTTTTTTGTTTTTTTTTTTTTTTACATTTTGATCTCAGCATATTACTTGGTAGTCATTCAAAACTAACGCGGAAAAAAACTATAGAAACAATAACGTTGTAAGGAACTGCGTTCCTAAGTGATGTTCTTTGTTCACTTCTGTGCTATGTATAATTAAATGTATGCGTCTCTAATGTCATAGCAATAGTGTGGTTAGAATCTGTTTTTAAAAGAAGAGTATATCTTACTATAACATAAATGTAAAAGGAAACTAATACAATCAGAAATCAAATAATAGCTGCATAAAACTTGGGCTAATATAGATTGAGCAATCTCAAATAAGACAGAGAAATGCAACAAACAGTTAATAAACAAAAGAATGAAATGGCACTTGACAAAAACAGTTTCAACGAAACTCATTTCAAATAACAGCAGAGTAATTCCAAATTATCGGGAACCTACTACAATAAAGATCTCGTTCCTTTTCTCAGCTACAAATATAATAAAAACTTCACCTATCCTTTAAATTATTGAATTAGTCTCCACGCGATTCGAAATCAATTGGATGCTGCGGGTATGAAACACTAGGCCAGAACCATTACGGATGGAAAAAGAAAAGTAAACCTCTGGCCGCAGTAATGTTAGTAATAACGCAACCGCGGAAACTTGATTGGTCGCACACAAAAGTACTATTCTGTGTGCAGGCACTCCCCGCAATGGCTTTACCACCACTCGCCTGTCTTTTTACTGCCGCCGTGGCAGCTAACTGTTGTGGCTGACGGACAAAGACCACAAGAATGCCTGTCGTGGCGAGGCTTGCGGACAGAAATGCGCCAACTGTTTCTTCAGATCACACGAGGTGTACAAATATGACGTGGCGCTTTGTCTGTACGGTGTGATGAAAATATTACAGTCTGTCATTTTGATAGTTTCCACTTATTTCCCGCTGGCTTCAGAACCAGTATGGTGTCATGACCGTAATTTATTGGTCTGTGATAAGTCTCCCTTCCAATTTTACTCATCCAAGAGTGTTTCGAATTCTACTTAGGCAATAAGGGTTCTGTACATTTCAACAGGATATTATTTCTGGTTTTTAGGTTGTGTGGATTTGTTTCCGAGAAACGTAACTCGGTTTCACACATCTGGTTTGATTAATTGATATGGTCGGATTCTGTGTAATTTGGGCTGACCGACCTTTGAAATAACGTATTTAGTCTGAGATTTAGTCTGAGATTGAAAACTGAGCTGGATAAAAATTCTTTATTGGCAAATAACTGGTTCTACTTACTAGCTCGATAATAGATCGTTCCAGGAGACGAGTAAAAGATCAGAAACGATACCCGACATTCAAATCGTTCTTATGCCTAAGCAGCGGTATATTCGTTAATATTGTAACCTGGAACGACATTAAGTACAAAAAAATTTGGTAATGCTCGTGTCAAGACAATTCCAACAATCGTGACATCATTTTGACGTCACGCGCAACATCGACGACCGCATGAATGGCAATCGACTTTAGGAATATAAAAAAAGGGAGGAAGGTTTATCTGTTTAGCAAGAGTAATAGAAGGCAGATTTAAGACTACCTAACAGATCAAAACGAAAATTTCTCTTCCGACACTGACAATGTTGAGTGTTTATGGAAAAAGTTCAAGGCAATCGTAAAATACGTTTTAGACAGGTACGTGCCGAGTAAAACTGTGAGGGACGGGAAAAACCCACCGTGGTTCAACAACAAAGTTAGGAAACTACTGAGAAAGCAAAGAGAGCTTCACTCCAAGTGTAAACGCAGCCAAAACCTCTCAGACAAACAGGAGCTAAACGATGTCAAAGTTAGCGTAAGGAGGGCTATGCGTGAAGCGTTCAGTGAATTCGAAAGTAAAATTCTATGTACCGACTTGACAGAAAATCCTAGGAAGTTCTGGTCTTACGTTAAATCAGTAAGCGGCTCGAAACAGCATATCCAGATACTCCGGGATGATGATGGCATTGAAACCGAGGATGACATGCGTAAAGCTGAAATACTAAACACCTTTTTCCAAAGCTGTTTCACAGAGGAAGACCGCACTGCAGTTCCTTCTCTAAATCCTCGCACAAACGAAAAAACGGCTGACATCGAAATAAGTGTCCAAGGAATAGAAAAGCAACTGGAATCACTCAACAAAGGAAAGTCCAATGGACCTGACGGCACACCAATTCGATTCTACACAAGAGTACGCGAAAGAACTTGCCCCCCTTCTAACAGCCGTGTACCGCAAGTCTCTAGAGGAACGGAAGGTTCCAAATGATCGGAAAGAGCACAGGTAGTCCCAGTCTTCAAGAAGGGTCGTCGAGCAGATGCGCAAAACTATAGACCTATATCTCTGACGTTTAACTGTTGTAGAATTTTAGAACATGTTTATTGCTCGCGTATAATGTCGTTTCTGGAAACCCAGAATCTACTCTGTAGGATTCAACATGGATTCCGGAAACAACGATCGTGTGAGACCCAACTCGCTTTATTTGTTCATGAGACCCGGAAAATATTAGATACAGGCTCCCAGGTAGATGCTATTTTCCTTGACTTCCGGAAGGCGTTCGATACAGTTCCGCACTGTCACCTGATAAACAAAGTAAGAGCCTACGGAATATCAGACTAGCTGTGTGGCTGGATTGAAGAGTTTTTAGCAAACAGAACACAGCATGTTGTTATCAATGGGGAGACGTCTACAAACGTTAAAGTAACCTCTGGCGTGCCACAGGGGAGTGTTATGGGACCATTGCTTTTCACAATATATATAAATGACCTAGTAGATAGTGTCGGAAGTTCCATGCGGCTTTTCGCGGATGATGTTGTAGTATACAGAGAAGTTGCAGCATTAGAAAATTGTAGCGAAATGCGGGAAGATCTGCAGCGGATAGGCACTTGGTGCAGGGAGTGGCAACTGACCCTTAACATAGACTAATGTAATGTATTGCGAATACATAGAAAGAAGGATCCTTTATTGTATGATTATATGATAGCGGAACAAACACTGGTAGCAGTTACTTCTGTAAAATATCTGGGAGTATGCGTGCGGAACGATTTGAAGTGGAATGATCATATAAAATTAAATGTTTGTAAGGCGGGTGTCGGGTTGAGATTCATTGGGAGAGTCCTTAGAAAATGTAGTCCATCAACAAAGGAGGTGGCTTACAAAACACTCGTTCGACCTATACTTGAGTATTGCTCATCAGTGTGGGATCCGTACGGGATCGGGTTGACAGAGGAGATAGAGAAGATCTAAAGAAGAGCGGCGCGTTTCGTCACAGGGTTATTTGGTAACCGTGATAGCGTTACGGAGATGTTTAGCAAACTCAAGTGGCAGACTCTGCAAGAGGGGTGCTCTGCATCGCGGTGTAGCTTGCTCGCCAGTTTTCGAGAGGGTGAGTTTCTGGATGAGGTATCAAATATATTGCTTCCCCCAACTTATACCTCCCGAGGAGATCACAATTGTAAAATTAGAGAGATTCGAGCGCGTACGGAGGCTTTCAGACAGTCGTTCTTCCCGCGAACCATACGCGACTGGAACAAAAAAGGGAGGTAATGACCGTGGTACGTAAAGTGCCCTCCGCCACACGCCGTTGGGTGGCTTGCGGAGTATAAATGTTGATGTAGATGTAGATGACATGGAAGAATATGAATATTATTGCTCCTCAGTTCATTCAAAACAGTTTTAGCTGCCCTCTTAGGATCCTATCTAATCACACACTTGAAAGGCGCGCCATATTCGTAAATTAAGAGGCAAATATTTGTGAGAAGGAAGAATACTTATTGTATTCTTGCTCGTTTCAGTCGCAGCAAGTTAAACTGACCTTTTAGCTTCCTGCCTATCAATATACCCGGAAATCACTAAATATTTATTTCATCCTTCGTTCGCATATAAGACTGAATGTAAAAAACGTCCAATATTGCAGAATATACTTGTATTACATTCACAAAAAGCAACAGAACTTACTAAAAGCGCTAACATGAAACAAAAAAATGCATGTAACTGGATGCGAACCAACAACTTACGACCCTCGCACTTGACAAGATGTTTATCTCCGGCCTTGGTTATCTTATTCTATCTTAGAGGCTTCTATCGTTGATGAGTTATTATGTGACAATGATAATGGCGATGTGTATGTGATAGATTTTCGATACTCCGTTACATTGAAATGGCATACGGTATATTATAAAACAAATGTCTTTCATTATTAACTTGCAAAATATTGACGATAATAACGAAATCCTAAGAGCACACTATTATACGAAAGCATTAGCCTTCGATAAATCATTAAGTGGTATTTTGTTATAGCAATAATTATAATAAATCTTTCCAAGAATGAAATGTTTTTGTAAATCTCTGATATGCGGCATGAAATCTTGTGAGAGGCCAATATCGAATGCTAACGAAAGTCGACAGGGGATATTGCGGTGGTCGATATTGTGTGTGACTTGAAAATGACGTCACGTTCGCGGGAATTGAGAAACGAGCGTTACGAAGAACAACTAAACACAGAACATATAAAAACATAAAAATTTACACGTCAAGGAATAAACACTTAGAAATAGTAAGAACATTCACAAAACACAGCGCCCCTGGCGGCTGATGCGGAAGCTGCTCGACAACTGCGATTCATTTGTCGCCGAGCACAGGTGACACTATGCCACTAAATACGAGTACATAGCGTCGCATTCGGCGCGGATTTTGACTGACGACGCGACACGTTTTTTAGACGATGCACTATAACTGTTTCCGTCTTGCAAGAAGGGTACCGACGACGACTGAAGACGATCATTCAACGTGATAGAAGTGCACTCCCTACGTAGATTGCTGCAGATTTCAATGCTGGGCCATCAAAATCTGTCAGCGTGTGAATCATTCAACGAAACGTCATCGAATGAGCTTGCAGTTCCGAAAGTCCACTCGTATGCTCTTGATGACTGCACGACACAAAGCTTTGGGCTTCGCCTGGGCCCACCAAAACCGGAATTGGGCTGTTGGTTACTGGAAACGTGTTGCTTGGTCGGAAGAGTCTCGTTTGAAATTATATTGAGCAGATGGACGTGTACAGGTATGGAGACAACCTCACGAAACCATGGACCCTGCATGTCAACAGGGGTCTGTTCAAGCTGGTGGACGCTTTGTAATGGTGTGGAAGTGTGCTGTTGAAGTGATATGGGACCCCTGATACGTCTAGATACGACTCTGACAGGTAAGCATCCTGTCTGATCATCTGCATCCGTTCATGACCATTGTACATTCCAACTGCAATTCCAGCAGGACAATGCGTCACCCCACACGTTCAATATTGCTACAGAGTGGCTTCAGAAACACTTTTCTGAGTTTAAACACTTCCGCTAGCCACCAAATTCACCAGATCTCAACGTTATGGAGCATTTCTGGGATGCCTTGCAACGTGCTGTTCAGTAGAGGTGTCGACCCCCTCGTACTCTTAGGATTTATGGACAGCCCTGCAGGATTCATGGTGTTAGTTCCCTCCAGCACATTATTCGAGTCCAAGTTACGTCTTGTTACGGCACTTCTGATTGGTCGCGGGGGTCCTACACGATTTTAGGCAGGTGTACCAGTTTCTTTGACTCTTCAGTGTATATGAGCCACGCGCAAAACTGCATGTCTGCGTGCTGTTTTGGTCAGCTTACAATATCAATGACAAATATATGGGACGGAGAAAGAGGAAACGATATATAAAACTTAGATCGGCACGTAAAACAAAAGCTCATGACATTCAATGATTTTCCTTCAAAAAGAAAGTTCTCTACGATCAATGACAGGAGGACGAAGTCGCAAAATAACATATCTGCAGCAGAGTGTGCGCCGATCTGAAACTTACTGGTAGATTAAATATCCTTTCTTTCCGGACTGTAGTCCTGTAAGTTCTCCTTTGTGAAGTTTGGAATATAGGAGATAAGATACTGGGGAAGTAAAGCTGTCTGGACGGGTCGTGAGTCGGAAGCTTGCTTGCCAGCGAAAGGCAAAGATTCTGAATTCGACTCTCGGTGCGGCACTTAGTAATTGTCTGCCAGTAAGTTCCATACTCTTTCGATGTCTCTGCATGTATACCTATACAAACTGACGCTCCTTTCCTCTTACAGTACTGGGTCCCAATTATGTTCGGAATATTAGATGCCACCTCGAAACACATTTCCGGAAAAGACTAACCAGTGGTGTTCCTTGTCCAGCTCGTGCAGATATTCAGATAATATGCTGATGGGACAATTTTTACTCTGAGTTCATATGAAGAGTAGTATAGTTTACGAAGCGACAGTCGATATTCGTACGCCGAAGTTGTTGAAGATGCACACAAACAGCCTGATACGTCACTCTGAATGATGTGTTTCTGTACAGTCTGATGCGACCACGACGGTCCACAGTGTGAGCAGCAGCTTTGAAGAAAGTGTCTGTCCATTGGCGGATAGATACCATGCCAATTTGTCTGAGGAACTTTGCAGTTGGTTTTGTACATTTGCTTCATGAATATATTCTGAAGGAATAATACATAAAACAGCAGTATAACGAAAGGCGTTTAGAAGTAACAGGCGGAATTTAACGATTGTTTTCATTGCAGCCAGCAGAGACCGCGAGCGCTGACCAGTTACATCTTCAGCGTCGCCTTCGTTGCCACGATACGGTACCCTTCGTGGGCTACAGAATGACAACTCGGCCGCACGAAGCACGAAGCACTCTTCGCCAAGCCATCACAGCACTGTTGCTGTGCTCTGCGACACGTTTCTCAACCTGAAGAGCACGTCAGCTCGCTGTGGACAACAGGGAGCACCGTGGCTCGGAATGTTCAAATTGGAGTTCAAAAATGGTTCAAATAGCTCTGAGCACTATGGGACTTAACTTCTAAGGTCATCAGTCCCCTAGAACTTAGAACTACGTAATCCTAACTAACCTAAGGACATCATACACCTCCATGCCCGCGGCAGGATTCGAATCCGCGACCGTAGCGGTCGCTCGGTTCCAGACTGTAGCGCCTAGAACCGCTCGGCCATCCCGGCCGGCAATTGGAGTTACATGACGTCCTAATTATGTAGTGTAAATTATGATGGCGATCGCCTTTATGCGAAAACTCTTCAGATAGCAACGGACACGTTAATCTATAGCTTGCGCGCCGTATGGCAAAAATCTAATGACTTCATACGAGATCCTCTTCAAACTCTCGTAACATCTCAGTGTGAGTAATTCCTTTTAGTCTATTGAGCTGCCTTCACAGCCTTTCTATGCATCTTTGCACCTCTACTGGTCGCTACATCAGTGATTTCGATTCTAAGCAGAAGGATGAGTACAAGGTGTTTCATGAAATGAAATGATCGTAAGGCATTGTTGGCCGGTAGGTCCCATTCGGATTGGGCCGCCAAGTGCAAGTCTTATTTCAGTCGGCGCCACATTGGGCGACTTGCGGCCGACGATGAGGACTACTCAACACCCAGTCCCCGAGCGGAGAAAATCCCCAACCCGGCCCGAAATCGAACCCGGGCCCAGCGCATCGAAATGATGCCAGCTAAGCAGACGGACAATGTGTTTCATGATATGGTCACAGTGGTATTTTAATAGGCAAATATTACTATTTCTCAGCTTATGCTTTACATTTCATACGTCTGTAGGTATACGAAGTGTGTAGTCCTGTGTCCCGTTTCCTCACCTGTTTATTACGTTCCTTGTTACAGTTCTGTGTTTCCATTTTCTATTCCTTGTCTCATTTGCTAGAGAGAGTCGTCAATATCTGCGTGTGTGTGTGTGTGTGTGTGTGTGTGTGTGTGTGTGTGTTCTTTCCATGTACTTTGGTTTTTCGGCAGGGATTCTTCGAGTGGTAGTGGCAATTTAGCAAACTTAGTCTCTATACACAAGTAACATCTGCTGGGCCGAAGCGATGTTAAGGGAGACTGGTCGACAGTTATTGTATTAAGTTGGTACAAGCAGCCGGAAGATATTTTCTCTTCCCATTTCCGCTACTTCCTGAGATCCCCTGTCCGGTAGCGTGGAACAGCGCTGTTCGCTGGGTCACAAGTCACAGGTTTCCAATGAGTACTTGCCATACGGAACGCTGTGCTTGTATAAGCATTCACGCATTAATATGTGGGCCATGCGCTGCTCTTCTTGAAACTTCCAGGCAGATTAAAACTGTGTGCCGGACCGACAGTCGAACTCGGAGACGAGGTTCTGACAGAAGTAAAGATATAAGGACGGGGCGTGAGTCGTGCTTGGGTAGCAAAGATGGTAGAGCACTTGCCCGCGAAAGGCAAAGGTCCCGAGTTCGAGTCTCGGTTCGGCACACAGTTTTAATCTGCCAGGAAGTTTCATATCAGCGCACACTCCGCTGCAGAGTGAAAATCTCATGCTGCTCTTCTTGTTTGCGTGCCGGTTTGGTAATCTTATAATTCCAATGACAAAGACATGTGACGAATAAAGAGAAACCGACTGACAAAACTTAGATCAAAGTAAAACATAAGCTCATGAATTTTATCGATGAAGGTGAGATTGTCTGCTCTGGTCATCTCTTATTAGGTAAGTGTAGAAGGTTGGAATATGTAAACATTTGGTTGAGGTTGAGGTGTGATATGTTTCTTATCAGTGTAACCATGATATGTCGTACCGGAGGATTTATTTCAGTTACGAAGTGCAGCCATGCTTATTAATAATATACATTATGTGATCAAAAGTATCTGGACACCCCAAAAACATACGTTTTTCATATGAGGTTCATTGTGCTGCGACCTACTGCCAGGTTGCCGACCGAAGTGGCCGCGCGGTTCTGGCGCTGCAGTCTGGAATCACGAGACCGCTACGGTCGCAGGTTCGAATCCTGCCTCGGGCATGGATGTGTGTGATGTCCTTAGGTTAGTTAGGTTTAACTAGTTCTAAGTTCTAGGGGACTAATGACCTCAGCAGTTGAGTCCCATAGTGCTAAGAGCCATTTGAACCATTTTACTGCCAGGTTCTCCATATCAGCGACCTCAGTAGTCGTTAGATATCGTGAGAGACCAGAATGGGGAGCTCCGCGGAACTCACGAACTTCGAAAGTGGTCTGGTGATTTTGTGTCACTCTTGCGTCATACGGCTGTACGCGAGAGTTCCACACCCCTAAACATTCCTAGGTCCACTGTTTCCGATGTGATATTGAAGTGGAAACGTGAAGGGACAAGTACAACACAAAAGCGTACGGGCCTACCTCGTCTGTTGACTTACAGAGACCGCCGACAGTTGAAGAGGGTCATAATGTGTGATAGGCAGACATCTGTCCAGACCATCACACAGGATTTCCAAACTGCATCAGGATCCACTGCAAGCACTATGACTGTTAGTCGGAAAGGGAGAAAACTTGAATTTCATGATCGAGCAGCTGCTCATAAGCCACCCATCACGCCGTTAAAAGCCAAACGACGTCTCACTTGGGTGTAAGGAGCGTAAACGATGAACGATTTAACAGTGGAAAAACGTTGTGTGGAATGGCGAATCACGTTACCCAATGTGGTGATCCGATGACAGGGTGTGGCTATGGCAAGTTCCCGGTGAGCGACATCTGCCAGCGTGTGTAGTGCCAACAGTAAAATTCGGAGGCGGTAGCGTTATGGTGTGGTGGTGTTTTTCATGGAGGGGCCTTGCACCTCTTGTTGTTTTGCGTTGCACTATCACAGCCAGACATACATTGATGTTTTAAGCACCTTCTTACTTCGCAAATCGGGGATGGCGATTACATCTTTTAACACGATCGAGCACCTGTTGATAATGCGTGGCGGAATGGTTGCACGACAATAACATCCCTGTAATGGATTGGTCTACACAGAGTCCTGACCTGAATCCTACAAAACACCTTTGGGATGTTTTGGTACGCCGACTTCATACCAGGCCTCACCGACCGACATCAGTACCTCTTCTCAGTGTGGCACTCCGCGAAGACTGAGCTGCCATTCCCCAAGAAACCTTCCAGTATCTGACTGAATGTATGCCTGCGAGAGTGGAAGCTGTCATCACGGCTAACGATGATCCAACACCAAACTGAATTCCAGCATTACCAATGGAGGGCGCCACGAACTTGTAAGTGATTTCCAGCCAGGTGTTCGGATACTTTTGATCACGTATCGTAGTTATTTAACGCGATTCTACATCCTACAGCTGCTTGGTGATGGAAGAGTGCTTTTTTTGCAACTTACGTCTGCTTTTAGTTAGTGTGAATCTTATGTGTCTGTGTGCGCGAGTGTACGTGTGTGTGTGTGTGTGTGTGTGTGTGTGTGTGTGTGTTTCCCTTGTTAAAATTTTTTCTTTGTTCCATTCTTTTCATGCGTTCGGTATTCCTTTGTGTTGGTTAGTTAAGACAGACCAAGTCCCTTTCCACCATTCGGAGAGCCTTCAGCACAACGATACTGTTCGTTCTAGCGTGCTGTCCAACTTGAATTTTGAATCGTGTGAGAATTTGCTTTCGTTTCATATATTTTCGTGTTTCTAGTACCTCCGAGATGGAAAATTTCTACTGAAGTTACCGGCCACGCAGTTGATCAACAAAGTTAAGGTTTCTGAGACCCATCGTGTTTCAGCTTGGTGCATAAATTTTATCCTTTGGTACTCATCTTTCCGTGTGTGTATTGCTGGGATGAATGTGCGTGTACATACAGATGAGAGGAGTCCTTCCTTATACAAAACCGATGCTTTCCCACGTGTTAAGAAACAGTCATTGAAAAAGTTACTACACTCCTGGAAATTGAAATAAGAATTCATTGTCCCAGGAAGGGGAAACTTTATTGACACATTCCTGGGGTCAGATACATCACATGATCACACTGACAGAACCACAGGCACATAGACACAGGCAACAGAGCATGCACAATGTCGGCACTATTACAGTGTATATCCACCTTTCGCAGCAATGCAGGCTGCTATTCTCCCATGACGATCGTAGAGATGCTGGATGTAGTCCTGTGGAACGGCTTGCCATGCCATTTCCACCTGGCGCCTCAGTTGGACCAGCACACCGGTGTCAATGTGTTCTTTTTTCCATTTCCAGGAGTGTATATTATACAAACAGTTTTTATTCGTGAATAAAAATTAAGTGATTTTAAGTTGTATTCTTAACATTACTTGCGCAGACCATCCAGCTTTCAGCAACGCTCCCTGGGAGCCATCTGAAATCACTGTTTGTTTTCTTAATTTTTTATTTGCTGTTAATACGGAAGTTTTGTTCTCAGTTTGATTACATTCTAGTGACAGAGATAATATCCCAGCGAGTCAGTGGAACCTAAATTTATTTAATTACGAATAAACTCATAAAATAAATTTATCGAGACTTAATCCATGCAAAGAAACACTATTCTCACTTTCAATCTGACCATTCGGATCAGATGTGTAGTTGGAGCACGAGTAGGGTAATTCCCTCTCCTTAGCTAGTAGCCGCATTTGTCTTAGACCTACGGAGTTAAAGACACACTAGCGTCCTATTTTGTTGAGTAGCACAGCGGACAAAATCCTAATGTCATGGTTTTACCACTGCACACAATAAGCAGTCTATACTGCATTCACGTGGAACTGTCAGGAGCCCCGACGTCAGAGATTTCAAAGTATTTGCCATACCTCAGCAGGACAATAACCAGAAACAGGCGTTGATTACGCGAGCCATCAACGGTGCAATTCTTCTCTGACATACTTGTTCGTCAGGCTTCTTATTGACCGTTTAAATGTTTATGACACTCCTGCAGCGTTCTCTGTTTATGCTTCTTCGGATTGGATATAGATCGTGTGAAAGGCGACTTCCTAGGTCCGTATCTATAGCTTCCTCGATTTTCTGCTACTATGATTAGACACTGTAATTGCAGAAGTCGGAGATTCGCTCTGTACTTAATTTTAAATGTGAAATGTGATGTATACCCGTGTAATGTTAACCATTCATGGTTGGTCGAGTACCACGTCTGTGATATGAAGTTTGTGATCTACTTAATGCAACTTTCAACAAACATACACTCCTGGAAATTGAAATAAGAACACCGTGAATTCATTGTCCCAGGAAGGGGAAACTTTATTGACACATTCCTGGGGTCAGATACATCACATGATCACACTGACAGAACCACAGGCACATAGACACAAGCAACAGAGCATGCACAATGTCGGCACTATTACAGTGTATATCCACCTTTCGCAGCAATGCAGGCTGCTATTCTCCCATGACGATCGTAGAGATGCTGGATGTAGTCCTGTGGAACGGCTTGCCATGCCATTTCCACCTGGCGCCTCAGTTGGACCAGCGTTCGTGCTGGACGTGCAGACCGCGTGAGACGACGCTTCATCCAGTCCCAAACATGCTCAATGGGGGACAGATCCGGAGATCTTGCTGGCCAGGGTAGTTGACTTACACCTTCTAGAGCACGTTGGGTGGCACGGGATACATGCGGACGTGCATTGTCCTGTTGGAACAGCAAGTTCCCTTGCCGGTCTAGGAATGGTAGAACGATGGGTTCGATGACGGTTTGGATGTACCGTGCACTATTCAGTGTCCCCTCGACGATCACCAGTGGTGTACGGCCAGTGTAGGAGATCGCTCCCCACACCATGATGCCGGGTGTTGGCCCTGTGTGCCTCGGTCGTATGCAGTCCTGATTGTGGCGCTCACCTGCACGGCGCCAAACACGCATACGACCATCATTGGCACCAAGGCAGAAGCGACTCTCATCGCTGAAGACGACACGTCTCCATTCGTCCCTCCATTCACGCCTGTCGCGACACCTCTGGAGGCGGGCTGCACGATGTTGGGGCGTGAGCGGAAGACGGCCTAACGGTGTGCGGGACCGTAGCCCAGCTTCATGGAGACGGTTGCGAATGGTCCTCGCCGATACCCCAGGAGCAACAGTGTCCCTAATTTGCTGGGAAGTGGCGGTGCGGTCCCCTACGGCACTGCGTAGTATCCCACGGTCTTGGCGTGCATCCGTGCGTCGCTGCGGTCCGGTCCCAGGTCGACGGGCACGTGCACCTTCCGCCGACCACTGGCGACAACATCGATGTACTGTGGAGACCTCACGCCCCACGTGTTGAGTAATTCGGCGGTACGTCCACCCGGCCTCCCGCATGCCCACTATATGCCCTCGCTCAAAGTCCGTCAACTGCACATACGGTTCACGTCCACGCTGTCGCGGCATGCTACCAGTGTTAAAGACTGCGATGGAGCTCCGTATGCCACGGCAAACTGGCTGACACTGACGGCGGTGGTGCACAAATGCTGCGCAGCTAGCGCCATTCGACGGCCAACACCGCGGTTCCTGGTGTGTCCGCTGTGCCGTGCGTGTGATCATTGCTTGTACAGCCCTCTCGCAGTGTCCGGAGCAAGTATGGTGGGTCTGACACACCGGTGTCAATGTGTTCTTTTTTCCATTTCCAGGAGTGTATTATTTCCAGATATTTTCCAGATTTCAGGCCTGCAAGAATGTTACGGCATAAAGTCAAGCGCCGGTACGTCAGTCTGGAACGACAGAGCGGAGAGGCTGTCACAAGACATCATCCAACTGCACGCTGACCGACCCCTCTCCAGGACGACAACGCGACAGAGCGGCCTCTATGCGAAGATAACGTAAGAGCCGCGCCCGACAGGCCGCGGCCCTATTCTACAGAAGCTTCACTATTTGCGACCTGAATAGAAGGGTCAACTGTATTACTTCACTTGTATTAGAAATTGAATATAATGAAGAGATTTCTTATCCTTATCCTTATCCTTATCACCCTTAGCTTGCGGCGCTTCTGTGTTATTGTCAAAGTCGAGTATTGTCATTGTTCATTCGGTAGTAAAATTCATTAATACGATTTGTCTGAATTGTTGTCTAACGATCCGAGAAAGCAGGTTTCCCAGACCCCCATATTTGACGTCAAGGAAGGATTCAACAAAGATCACCCAATCTGAATTCATGTAACTTTTGACTCTACGGATATCTAAAGGAACGCATTTAACAGAGACACATTAGGTCTCTACGTGATTTGAAGGCCAGTATACCGGGATACACTGCTCAGATTCCACCGGAACTGTTGGGAGCTTTTTTGATCACACCGTTTTATGGTAGGACATCTCGCTGGAAGTGGCGGTTAATAATAAAGTCAACATTATCAATTTCTCACTTATTTGACGTTTTCTGTTCATGTACGATTCCTAACCCATTACATATGAAACATTTCTATACGCCTTTTTGCATGCGCAGCGCCAGATTTGCACCTGGTGGCCAAAATTGCAACTAATTTTACCAGCGTAAATCGATTCTATAGTAATGCAGTAGAACGTCTACAAAGTGTCGCTACCATACTATAATTACAGCCCTACCGGACCTCTGTGAACAATTGCACTTCAGTTGTAACCACAGAGTACAAATAGAAACCAGCCAGCCAGATATGCAAAATCCGCAATGCGTACGGCTTATTTGTGCGCCTTCCATTGATATCATCCATATCTGATCGGGCCTGGTTGTAAAGCATGCACCTGGAAATCGGGAGGTCGCAGGATCTAACCCTGGTCGGAGCAGGGAATATTTAAGTCTGCCTTTAATACGTCCCTCACCTCTCAACGAAGTGTGGAGTCGCAAGGGCGATACGCGATTCATTGAAGTATAGGTCCCCTTTCCCCGGTTGGATTACTACGGTTGGTTACGGACAAGCAAGTCGCCGAAACGTCGTCATGTTTGAAGACTTTCATTTAGCCACAGATATTTCCATGTCCCTACATCTCCAATGATTTCTTCCCATCATCCACTCGTTTCAGTTTAGTGAATCTAACTTGGTTAATCGACTCTGTTCTCTAAGTGGTGCTACGACGCATTTTGGAAGATAGTCTGGCAGTAGTGTTCGGAAATCAAAGTTTGAAACGTAAATAATAATGAATGTTTACTTCAGTCCCAGATGAGTGGGCACATTAGCCTAAGGCGACTGCACGCAAAAAGCGGTAAAACTAGACTCTGGCCTCGAGCTGGAACAGATTTTAATCAGTCACAACTTAAGCACAGGAGACTGAAGTCCGTTAACGGAGATGATGGAAGCCTGTGACGATCTAGTGAAAGCTACTCATTTAGTAAAATTATAAGGCCTGATGCACCTTCACTTCTAGGTTTCATCCGCACGGGAAAAATTTCAGAGGAAGGTTAGAAGTATACTTTTGCCAGATGCTGCCACAACTGATCGAAATAGATGTCTTGAACGCAAAGTGCCAGTAACTAGATTATAACATTCTTATGGAGCACGATTGTGAGAGCGTAATGGAAGGAAACATATAATTATGAGTTTGTGTAAGTGGCATTTGTAATGTAGGGTTGCAGGTTTTTACCTTGTTTCACTTCTTCACAGGAAAAAAAAATTGATAAGAAAGCTCAAACATTTTGTGAAGTGATTTGTGTAAAAGTAAGAAATACAATAGAACAGATAAACATTTGATGTGTCTTTGAACGATGCTTGAAATCATATACAGCAAATAAGACAGCACGGTGTACATATTCCACAAACAAATATGCTGCAGTAGACTATAAAATGTTAAGATTGTAAGTTGAACATCGAAATTTAAATTCTCAATCGGTACCTCATTTACTGTACATGATTCGAGCATTATTCAAAGTCGCGTCAAATGTTTCTCTAACGTATATCATTTCTTAGTTTAGAAAAATAATTTCTGCAATTTTTTTCAATTCCAGATTTTTCTTATTGACAGTTAAAGCTCAGCACCAAAGTAAATTTTTGTGCGCAAAATAGCTACTCCTTGAAGAGATGAACGTTTTGTTTGTGAACCTTTCAGTGTTCCCTCAAATTACTATTTGCACTGATTACTTTCAAGTAATTAATCTTTCTTTCCAATAATAGACCTCATGCTGGTAAATTTGACACTCCATTTATCCACTTCCTAGTCTTCGTTTGGCAGAAAATTCTGAAAATGGTCCATTGGTAATTTCTAGCAAATCATGATTTTGACGAAAAATCACAGAGTGCACTGAAATGAATTTCAGAAGAGGAATACGAATGCAAAGGGAATAGATACCAATGATTATGTCAGTAGGTGATACTGCATTTCTCCTTAAGAGTAAGGAAGACTAAACAGATATATCGAATGGACTAAATAGCATAACAATATAGTTCCAATTTCTTGTTTACTGCAACGTAAAGCATTGATTCAACGAAAAATATGCACTTACCATTTTGTAGTGGACGGTGTGGTACCATTTCATGTGTATGTGCGCATATTTTTAAAGCCCCTTTAGTATAGATGGTAAAGAATGATTTCATTTTGTATCCATCCCCTATTTTTGTATGTGAATTTTCCTAGTGCATGGCACACATTATACCATCTAATTATAGGCGTTATCCGAAATTATTTTTTGATAGTTTGGGATGCTCTCAGCTATCCTCAAAGTAATAGATGTAACTGTCAATTTATTATCGTAATGTATGTAGTAACACGTGGATTAAATTAATCTCCTTTCAGCAACGCAACCTATAATACAGAATATACGATAAGGCTAAACAGACGTAATTGTAAAGGAATAAATAGTACTATTGAGGACAATAGCGTCTTGTTTAATGTTCTGAATTAGAAATTTCAGTATCCATTAAGCAAAGTAACACGCGATGGCCAAACAAGAGGGATATAATAAGTAGGTAGTTTGGCAGGGAGGAAAATACGAACATTCAACAAATTTCTCTGCTGGTATGAAAATACATTTGTATGAAGCATTGAAAGAATCTCCCAAAGTTTGTGTTTGAAGAATAGTATTGCATGAAAGCAAAATACGAAATCTCTGACATTAAAAGAAGTACTGTCTTTAATTGTTTCAGAGGTGACACCGAAGAAGGACTCTACAAGTTAAGGAGACACATAAGGCAAAGAGCTACTAAACGAACAGGCCCAGAAGAAGCTTAAAAGAAGAAATGGAACTTTAGTAGAACATGTGTCACGGTACTCAGGAGCGGGTAACTTTGAGTTTGAGTGATCACTACAGGAAATAATTGTGGGGTCACGCAGAGGGTATTAGAAAAAGACGTTATAGACGGTGTTGGGTGTAGCAGATATGTCGAGATGAAGAGATTAGACAATACAGGAAGAGGTGAAGGATTGTTTCAAACACGTTCAAAGAGTAGTAATTTAAAAATAAATAAAATAGTGGCGAACCAAGTACGAACGGATGTAGAATGAAGTACATGAAAAACATTTTCCATCCATAGACATAGGCATATCAGGCACACAGATACACCGAACGTGAGGATGATTAATAATCATTTTGTTTTTCGTCCCTTAGGAGGAAAAAGACTAATGACTGTAAATTCCACCTTTTAGTGTAAAGCGCCGTATCATGTAACAGAGGTGAGCCTTCAAGGAGCATTTTCCACGTAGGCTATGAGAGTTATGAGCAGCGATTTCTTATCGAATCAGGAACGGCGGCATTTTTCAGTAGAAGCTGTCTGGAGAATCGGTTTCGCACGTGAACGCTGCGCAAATCTAGATTTATGGGTAGCGAACACTGCCGCGGGCGCGAAGTACCGTGTTAGCAGCAACAGCACCGGTCCTGGCACTCGTTCAGCTGCGAGAACGAGATCGTAATTTCGCGTCGACATTCAGGATAGTCGTTTTGTTCTCTCACTTCAGAAGATGCTATCCTAGTGGGGAAGAAATTGGTGAGGGGTACGAAGCAATGGAGAGTTGCCTAATCTGATTTTGCACGCAAATGAATAAAGCAATTTATGCGACATGGATTTATGGGAACATGGAGCCACATTGCACAAAAAAAAAAAGGTTCGCGGAATGATGTGAGGATGGAGCAACTTCGTTGTCGTAACATTATCACATTATTCAGACGATTTAACGATAATTTTCTGGTGAAAAACAAATGATAAAAATGCTCAAGGGCGAATTGCAGAAATCATGTTAGCTTTCTCCAGTCGGTGTTTAATACATTTCTATATTTAACTGACACATATCTTTTGCTTCGAAAATGACTTGCAGCTATTTCTAGTACAAAAACATTGTTTCGAGCAAGTCATGGTTTGTTGGAATGTTGCCACGAGAAATTGGCGATAGGCCTACATACACAATAACAATCGTACGTGGGCTATAATAAACTTGCGCACATACATTTAAAATGAGATTATACCACATATCATGGAATGACAAATGCACAGTTTTCGTTGAGGCGATGTGTTACAATCCAAGAAGCGGAAACGAAAATGGAACTATGATGATGTGCTTAGATGAATGAACACGGCATTTCAAACTACAGAAAAAATAAAACCCGTTATGTTCTTCGACACGACAAAATAAATTTCCCGTAATATACAGTTTTCGAAGTAGGAACGACGACATATGGAAATACTGGGCTGTCCCTGACTCGTATACGGGTAGCCAAAGCGGTTAAGGCCAGCGATCGTGTAAAGTGGGAAATCCGGTTTCGAGTCCCGGCCCGGCACAAATTTTCATTGTGTTGTTCTCTTGTACAGCTGATGACAGTGAATAAATTTTAAGAACATACGTGTTAGTTTGAGAAAAAAGACTGAATTCGTGTTCCCTGGAAGGGAAGTTGAATCGCAAGATGCATAAATGTTTTATCACAATTACAGATTATCGGTAGTCAAACCTAAAAAACTTCGGATGAAAATCTTAAATATGGCTGCGAAACAACAACTGTGTAAATCTGAAGAGGTTGAAAAATCAGCCAACCAGTAGCAAATGAAGGTTTTTTTTATGAGCCCTTTACCATTGTTTCGATATTTGGCGTTTGTCTCTGGCATAAGGTACATTAAACTTACGCAAATATTTTGTCCTGTGATGCCTACTACAATTTTTTGCTGACAAGAGCCTCTAACTGTGGAAATTTACTAATGAGTATTCATTCTGAAATACGATATACGTAATCTGGCACTATCTAAAGTCATAGCTTGCAATAATTCTTGTTTTATCAATCTTGTTTTTGACAAGAGCCGTTCGGCTTCATCTATACTATAGTGCCCTCATATGATGTAATAAGGCCACGACTTCTGAAAAAGATATTTTTACAAATATCGAAGCCATGGTGAAGGGCTAAAAAAAACCTTTATTTGCTACTGGTTGGGTGATTTTTCAACCTCCAACTTCAGATGAAGTACTGTCGTAGGCACAAAAATTAGCAAAGATGAGAGAGTATTTGACAGTCAGCAAATGAAAAGATACGGGACTTAGATGCTTACTGAACCTTTATATCTACATGTACTACCCGGCAAGATACTTTATGGTGCTTGGTGGAGGGTAATATCTGCACCACTGTCACTGCTCTCGGAAGTTTGGCAGTAAACGACATCATCATGCACAATGCTTCTTTGTAGCGTCTACCGCTGGTTGGGTGAGCAAATGGTTCAAATAGTTCTGAGCACTATGGGACTTAACATATGTGGTCATCAGTCCCCTAGAACTTAGAACTACTTAAACCTAACTAACCTAAGGACATCACACATATCCATGCCCGAGGCAGGATTCGAACCTGCGACCGTAGCGGTTACGCGGTTCCAGCCAGCAGCGCCTAGAACCCACGGTCACACCGGCCGGTGGGTGAGCATATCCGTGACACTTTTGCGCTTTGCCAAATGAACGTGTAGTGGAAACTGCGGTGACGAACAATACCGAAGTACCAGTGAAACGATGGTGCTGTAAACTACCTCCTCCATGGGTGGACTTCACTTCCTCAGGCTACTTCCAATGAATCTTAGTCTGGCATCTGTCTTCCCTACGATTAGCTCTATGTAATCGTTCCACTTTAAATCGCTCTGTACATAGATATTTAATGAATGTAACTGCTTCCAGTGACTGTTTGCCAGTCACGTTATATTACCATAACGAATCTTGGCGCCCATTTATGGGTACCTGTCAGCTGGCTATCATTGCAGCTCGATATATATTCATAGATTTGCGACTTCTCTACACACAAACACCATTTACTAATACCGTTAGGTAGCTATTGACATTATCTAGTAGCTCATTGAAATATTTTGTGAACAGTAATGATTCTATTACACTTAATTGGGTTACGCTTGAGAAATGTCTGTAGCTCTTAAGGTAGAAAATATTCGTTTTAAAACAGTAATTTTGCTAGTTAAATGTGATAATCGGAGCTATATGGAAGAAAACAAGAGGAAATTAAATGACACAAACGCCGTTTACGAGACAGTAATATGAACCGCTCTGTGTAAACTAACGGAAAGTAGGGACGAACCCGTTTCCTAATATTAAGGTAATTGCTTTCAAACAAGCAGTATACTTATTACGTAGTTGTTTGAAAGGAGGACAGTACTACTTAAACAACCACTACCATTGTTATACGAAAAAAACTTAAGGAAAATTCGATGAGTTTTAGACGTCCTTAGTAACAAAGATTTTACCTGCGTTGAAAACAGAAATCAAACAGGCGGTTACAGTTTTGTAACTAGAAACAAGACGAAATCGAACGATTTAAGGAGACTTCATATTGTGAAACTGCAAATACTATAATTTACTTGACCTTCTACTGAAATGTTCTGCCTACAAAGCTGTACATGTTACCTTAGTGTCAACAGTATTCCAGAAGTATGACAGCTCGTAATGAAAACATTTTACTCTCTGTCCATGTGAGAATATAGCACCATCGTGGTAAAATTGTTACTCTTCTCGGAGTTGACTACGTTTGAAAAGTTCCAAGTAAGTTTAAATTCTTCATGTGAAAGAATCCTGAGTCTTTTTAGATACTATTTCACAAACTTCTTAATAATAAAATTCATAATTAACTTCTTAAACAAACTTCTTATCTTATAAACTTATGATAGAAGGGACATTTAAATGGAAACGAAGCAGACGGAAAAAAGCAAGTGAAATCTTTATATTAGTTCAAAAGCAACTGCCAAAACTGTTAACTCACTTATCTCACTACAAGGAAAGACAGACAACACCATCATGGAAAAATTCAGTTGCTTACGAAACCATGATTGCACTCAGGCGTGCGCTTCTTCATTCGAAGCAAATCGACGAACTACGATTGTATTCCTTCAGAACTCCAAAAGCATGGAAGTCGTTAAGGAGAGGACGAGTCTGTATGGAGGACCTGTAACGGCTTCCCAGTGAAACTTCCGCAGCGTACTGAAAACAACTTTGAAAACATGTGGGCGGGAATTTTACTGGTGGTTTATTTCGACAACACTGCAGAAGTTTTGCTGGGAGCCCTTATACATCGTCCGTGCAGTACCCATCTCTCCTCATTGGATTTGCAATGCTTGGCGCCATGAAGATTTGCTTCGAATGAAACGGTGCACGCCTGAGTTAAATCACAGTTCCGTAGGCAAACGCAAACATTTTTCCATGAAGCCATTCATCATATCGCACAAAAGAATAATGTATTAGCAGTTATGGTGATTACTGTGAAATTAATTTACAGAGTGCTTTCTTTTTCCCATCTGTTCCGTTTTCATTCGACTGTCCCCTATACAAATCTTCACTGATGGCTATTATTCCATCAGCTCACTCAAACTACATAAAAAACTAAATAAATAATGAATTTTCTTAATTTTTATAGCCACCAAATTTTATATCATGAAGTGCTCAGTAGTGTATTCCACACTCTCTGTTTAATTTTTGCACACTTTCTTACCCAGGGCAAGAAATATTAACAAATTAACTCGAATGAGAAAACTAGCATTGAGAGGAAAATATCAAAAGGAAGACTTCACAAAAAGATCAAAAACTTAGCATTACCAATTATAGAACTCCTCTCTGAGTCTGTGCAAACCGTTCTAACAAAGCCGTAGGGAATTGTAGGCCAACAGTGCGTAACAGCACTCAAACCTGGTTCAGTGCCATTCGCAGATATTGCGAAGCCCGTAACAAGTTGAAACTTGGAGCCGGTCCGTCAGGTGTGCTCGGATGACACACGGTAATTGGGAGCGCACTGCCCACAAATGGCAAATTCGAGTCCTGGTCCGGTACACACGTATGGCAGGCACTAACGGCTTACAACATCCGTGTCATAGTTCCATTAGTGAATACAGTAAGTTTGAGTTTTTCTATGTCTTCCATTTGCAGTCGTGGCGTTTGTCCAACAAAACACGTTTTCCACACTCCTCTCATGGCACTCGAATATTCTCTCTCTCTCTCTCCGACAACATGTGTGATAAGTTTCTAATTTTATTTTTTATTTTTGTCTTAGAGGGATATAAAACGAGATTCTGTGATTGTGTATAATATTTCTGCAGAAGTTGCGGAATTCTTTGCTGAACATTTCAAGGTATGTAATGTAATTTTAAATTTTAATTTGTGTATAACTGGATTGGAGCAATAGTGAAAAATAGTACCCAAAAAATGCAGCAGCTGGTTCGTGAATTAATATATCCTACATACTAATGTAAGCATCTTAGTGAAAGAAAAACAGGAAACTACTTGGAAACAAAATTAGAATTATATTAATACCTTCAGCTGCTGACGGGCGTTGATATATATCAACGAGGACAGGTGAAACTGTGTGCCCCGACCGGGACTCGAACCCGGGATCTCCTGCTTACATGGCAGACGCTCTACCCATCTGAGCCACCAGGGCACCAAGGATAGTGTGACTGCAGGGACTACTCGCGCACGCCTCCCGCGACACCCACATTCTCACTTTGTATGTCCACACACTACATTTGTAGTGTCCCATTCCAATATACTCATTACTCGTGGAAGACATCCTTACCAAGTCCCGTATGAGTTCGGGGAATATGTGTGCAACCTCACAGAAGAAGGTCATCGTCAGTAATGACGGAACTATATACTTACATGGATATGGCATCAGTTCTTTCGGACATGCCCGAAAGAACAGACACCATATCCATATAAGTATACTTGGAAACAAAGATATCGCGTTAGAGTCGAGCATTTGGAGGACACACTAAATTTGCCTGATCCGAGTGAAATCTGCAACTTTTGCGAACGCTGTGCCGGCACACAAACTGAATTAAGGCACGTGTCCGATTACAAGTATTGAAATCAGCAATAATATCGCTAAGGAATGACAGTTCACCTAGATGAGATCTTAGCGAAGCACGTAGGAACTCGTACAGTGCGTACCGTACTGCTTTTCTTAAAAAGATGTTGGGAACGTGCACGCATTCGATTTGGAGGTTGGAAATGGTCAAGAAAACCGGCGAGTGATGCAAAAACTGGGAAAGAATACTACTAGTTCCGGTGGTTTGGTACGTTTTACGTGCTACTCTGTTGCACGAAGGGGGAAGATTTTGCAAGCAAGAAGAAACTTTATGAGGCAGTGGGCAATGTTCCAAAAGCTGCTTGCAGTAAACATTGCCGTATTCAGGAAATATTAGAAAGGCAAGCAATATAAGAGATGTAATAAAATCACAGATTAGACACAGATGGAAAAGGGAATTATTTGTTTTCTTTTAGAAGCAAACATCCAGACGTGTATGTTAACTTAGGGAAACTTCGTGAAAAAATAAATATTCATTTAAAACAATTTTGTTTTCAGTAAAAATCACAAACAACTTTTACGGGTGTCATTGGCTTTTTTCTACGCTTAAGAAGTCTCCAGACAGTCTGTCCTTTCATTACTCTTGATCCATCTTGGGACGTAGTTTTCAGTGGCTGGCGCTGCGTAAAATGATTAACTTAATTTATTTGGGGGGGGGGGGGGGGGGTGACCGAAATCGGATTTGACAGCCATTCCTTCCGACTGCGATTCCAATCTCTTAAAAATTGTGTCATCTCATTCCATGTAAGCATTTGTTTCAGTCTTAAGAATCATTGTATCACTTTGCCGATATGTATGGAATCCCGCAAATCTTTGTCAACAAAATCATGTGACTGCTGCATAAATAAGGCTCCTGCGTAAGAACTGTATCAAGCGATAGTGATTTTTTGTAACGACTACCTGGGAGTAAAACTGGGACCTGTTCTCTCATCTTCTTATTTCTCACTGTCGGTCGCTTACACGTACTTACAGTGTACTATAAATAGAGCTAACAGACCTAAATACACTCCTGGAAATGGAAAAAAGAACACATTGACACCGGTGTGTCAGACCCACCATACTTGCTCCGGACTCTGCGACAGGGCTGTACAAGCAATGATCACACGCACGGCACAGCGGACACACCAGGAACCGCGGTGTTGGCCGTCGAATGGCGCTAGCTGCGCAGCATTTGTGCACCGCCGCCGTCAGTGTCAGCCAGTTTGCCGTGGCATACGGAGCTCCATCGCAGTCTTTAACACTGGTAGCATGCCGCGACAGCGTGGACGTGAACCGTATGTGCAGTTGACGGACTTTGAGCGAGGGCATATAGTGGGCATGCGGGAGGCCGGGTGGACGTACCGCCGAATTGCTCAACACGTGGGGCGTGAGGTCTCCACAGTACATCGATGTTGTCGCCAGTGGTCGGCGGAAGGTGCACGTGCCCGTCGACCTGGGACCGGACCGCAGCGACGCACGGATGCACGCCAAGACCGTAGGATCCTACGCAGTGCCGTAGGGGACCGCACCGCCACTTCCCAGCAAATTAGGGACACTGTTGCTCCTGGGGTATCGGCGAGGACCATTCGCAACCGTCTCCATGAAGCTGGGCTACGGTCCCGCACACCGCTAGGCCGTCTTCCGCTCACGCCCCAACATCGTGCAGCCCGCCTCCAGTGGTGTCGCGACAGGCGTGAATGGAGGGACGAATGGAGACGTGTCGTCTTCAGCGATGAGAGTCGCTTCTGCCTTGGTGCCAATGATGGTCGTATGCGTGTTTGGCGCCGTGCAGGTGAGCGCCACAATCAGGACTGCATACGACCGAGGCACACAGGGCCAACACCCGGCATCATGGTGTGGGGAGCGATCTCCTACACTGGCCGTACACCACTGGTGATCGTCGAGGGGACACTGAATAGTGCACGGTACATCCAAACCGTCATCGAACCCATCGTTCTACCATTCCTAGACCGGCAAGGGAACTTGCTGTTCCAACAGGACAATGCACGTCCGCATGTATCCCGTGCCACCCAACGTGCTCTAGAAGGTGTAAGTCAACTACCCTGGCCAGCAAGATCTCCGGATCTGTCCCCCATTGAGCATGTTTGGGACTGGATGAAGCGTCGTCTCACGCGGTCTGCACGTCCAGCACGAACGCTGGTCCAACTGAGGCGCCAGGTGGAAATGGCATGGCAAGCCGTTCCACAGGACTACATCCAGCATCTCTACGATCGTCTCCATGGGAGAATAGCAGCCTGCATTGCTGCGAAAGGTGGATATACACTGTACTAGTGCCGACATTGTGCATGCTCTGTTGCCTGTGTCTATGTGCCTGTGGTTCTGTCAGTGTGATCATGTGATGTATCTGACCCCAGGAATGTGTCAATAAAGTTTCCCCTTCCTGGGACAATGAATTCATGGTGTTCTTATTTCAATTTCCAGGAGTGTAATTCAGGTGGCGTCACAACGTCCACTAGAAACGTACACGGTGCTAATAAAACGCCGTCACTTGGCTTGAGAGACGTACGGTGTGTAAACTGAAGGCAAAGTAACATAACGTGGAAGTAATATAGCTGGAAGTAATAAACGTTGAAGTAATATAGCTGAATCTCAACAGTTAACTTGTGGAGATGTTTACGATGTAGAAACCGAGTAAGAAGTATTTCAATGAATACTGTTTATTTAGTCACATTCACGCATTTTTTTACGGAACTTAGTCTTCGAAGACGTCGTCATCCTAATAAAGTTATGCATCTGCGAAACGGGGAGGTCCGTAACCGCATGTATGGGTTGACACAGCCGGGCTTCCTAGCAATGCTACCTAGGAAGAACTTCTGCCTTCTCATGCCACGATCGTGTAACATAGGTCTTTAAGAGCAAAACTCCAGCCTTTGCTCCAGTACAAAGCAACAGATTAAGCCGAATGCAGATTGCTGGCATTCTATATGTGTCTGAATGCCAGGAACAAAAAAATGTGGTTCTGGGTTTGGTTTCACCTCGAGGGAACAGGAAACTAGTGTTGGTGAAAATTAGGCACCCCACACACAATGAAACGATGGTTGTCAACACCTCTTGGATTTAGCCAAAGGTTTTGTAGCACACAGAACTAGGTTGAGGTCAACATGCCCTGGACAATTAAAGATGTTGCTTGTAAAGATGAAGTTGATTGGCCTGAGGATGAGACTACTTTACTGGACCTGTCGGGTCACTTGAAGCCAACTTAATAATTATTTTTTGTGACAAAATTTATTAGTGTTTGTAACTGCCACACGGTGCGGAGAAAGATACTTGAAGGATCTTTGGAAGTCTAAGTTGAAAACTGAACGCTGATTTCTGGGATGTAACCTACTGGTCATCAGTTTGAATAGCTTTTTTTTCTGAATCATGTGATATTAATTTACCTACAGAGATAGCCTCTCCTAAAATATTGATGAACTTCTAACGTTTATTTTTGTTTCTTTACTTTGTTGTCGAAACATTGATTTTGGTTGCTGTTTCTTTTATTTTAGTTCAGTTTCCAGTGGTTATGTAGTTCACCAAGGAAATACTGGGCCATGGTTCAAGTTTTTAATGCATTGTCAGCACTGGCATAAATGGGCTTTAGTGTAGTGTACTCAGCTGTCTTGCCTCTAAACAGAGCGTGACTACAAAAGGAATGCTGTGCAGTGTAATCTATGTTCATCTGAAGCGCGCTACCGTAAGAAAAAAAAATGACTATCTACCTGGGAATAGGTAAGTGGAGAGTAAACAGAGGTTTCATAGCCACAGTTAACTAGCGCATTTTACGAAGCAATTTTATGTGATATTTACCGATTCCGAATTAGCCTACGGCACGTCAGAAATGCTAATTAGGCGAGTACAGACGCCGGCTTCTTTAGCGGCAGCGTAGCGACAAGACGTGCACACGATTAGAAGGAAGGAAGAGAAAGAGTAACGGGCGAAAGGAAGAGGAAGAGCGAAGGGGAAGAGATTAAGACGCGAAGAGCGGCGGTCCTCTGCGAGTGGTCGGCACCGCTGAAAAGGTCGAAATTTATGAGCGGCGTAAATCACGGCCCAACGAGCGCGGAGTGGCTCCTTTGCGCAGTGCTTCTAGACGGGATGCATCAATAGCAGTGAGGTGGAGGGGCCATGCGAGATTCTGTAATATATTACGGCCACGATCGATGGTTGGAGCTGAAAGTATTCGGCCACAATTGTTAATTGCAGAATATTATTTTTTCGGATGCTCATGGCTAATCGAACATTTGGTCACCTTCTCTTTGCTACCGAGATCGTTTAATTTGGTGGGCACAACGATGTTACCCTTAAAAACACATTTTATGATATAGATAGAAACACAACATAACCAAACAATAAATTTTCAGGCTTATTTCTTATGAGTGTTTCGGTGGCTTTGCTCGATCATGTCATGGAGTTAGGTCTGACGTACGGCTTTTAGGAAACCAATGAGGTCTAAATATCTACGATGAAATGAGATGAAAGTATGACATTGGTGGCCGTGAGTCATTGCAGTTGATGCCACATGGGACGATTTGCGTGTCGGTTATGATGAAATAATAAAACCTAGCAGGGAATCGAATACAGGCCTACTTCATGGCAGTGAGATACGCTGATCACTCATCTAAGGAGCAGACGTATCTAGGGTATTTCACGTAGATGAGTCTGATTGTAGAATTGTTTAGATAGCTTAGAAGGAAGACATAATCTCGATCTGATGTGATATTCCTGTTCTCCTGTCAGTATTCTTTGCCTACTTCCCTCCAGAAAACTGCATCTGGACTTAGCTCATTTACTGTTTACAGACTTTACCAGGTGGCTATAATTAAAGTGCAGCTGCTCACAGTGGTCCGGTGTGCGTTTTAATTAACGTATGGCAGCAAAACTCGTTGGATAATGCGTTAACTCGGAACCTATTATCACTGGGAAAAATTAGTTCCAATTTTGGCCACCAGTTGCAAATATGGCACTGTACACCATATGACGGTATGGCATCCATGCACTGTTAGTGAAACGTTTTATGCGAAATACCATACACTGTTAACGAAACTGTTTCATGTGAAATACAGAAGTTACAGTGCTGCTTTGCATACTGAAAGGTCTGAGGAGATCCCCCAGGTCATTAAACTGTTCAAAGATGTTGATAATGAAATTCAAAAACATGGCACCTAGGCGTGGCACCTGGAAGAAGGTGTCCTGCCCCGTGGGAGTTATTCACAACGTTGCTGTTGCTGTGTGTGATCATGCAGCACTTGTCCAGGGTAGTGAAACTACCCGTACAGTGTCACAAGAATTGTCCATATCATGGTCAACAGGAAGGAAAGTTCTGCGGTCTGTTTTACACTAGTACCCGCACAAGATCCAACTGGTGCAGCAACTGAAACATGTTCCGCAACAACGTTTTGAATTTGCTCTTAGGTTTCTGGCACGGGTCGATGTTGAATACATGTGGCCCGCCAATATTCTGTGAAGTGACGAGGGACATTTTACACAACAGGGTGTAGTGAATATATAAAACTGCCGAAGTTGGGGTAGTGTTAAACTGAGATGAGATTTCCCCTACCGATGCTCTGACTTTTCCAGAGCACATCTGCACGAGGTAAGAATTCATACTTTACTATATTATTCGTCTCAAACATAATTACTTTTCAGAACAAAAGCAGCGCCTACAATTATTGGCGTGTAAAAAGATTTCCATTTATAGAGTTTTGCTTATCGAAGACAGGAGAGATCAGCGCAGATAGCTTTTTAACGCCAGAATTTGTAGCAGTGACGAGTGCTATATCATGGACCTGTTTACAGTTTTTCCATTTATCGAGAACGTATTTGAGTTATACCAAATGTTGAAAACTTCTGAAGGAGGTGGTGTACTACTTAATACATCAGAAACACGCTGCACCTTAACAACATCGTCATGGGCCTAGTGTCTGTTTTCAGTGTGTGCAGTGACCAGTGCTGACGAATGAATGAATCACTATCGATTTACGTTATTAAATAATGTGCGTATAATGTGTCTTCGCAGTTGAAGACAACAACAACTACAAATTATGATCATTGTACCACTACCTCCAAACACTGCAAAATAACTTTTTTGCTTGAGTGTATAAACGAAACAGTACTGTCACTAGAGATAAAACAAATGAAGTGGCGCTGTTTTTAAGAAAATTTACCCTATGCTCGGAAAGATGGAACTTCAAATGCCATTTACGTTTTCCACGGATTCCCTAAAATACTTTAGGCAAGTTCCACGTTGGTTCCTGCTACACTCCTGGAAATTGAAATAAAAACACCGTGAATTCATTGTCCCAGGAAGGGGAAACTTTATTGACACATTCCTGGGGTTAGATACATCACATGATCACACTGACAGTACCACAGGCACATAGACACAGGCAACAGAGCATGCACAATGTCGGCACTAGTACAGTGTATATCCACCTTTCGCAGCAATGCAGGCTGCTATTCTCCCATGGAGACGATCGTAGAGATGCTGGATGTAGTCCTGTGGAACGGCTTGCCATGCCATTTCCACCTGGCGCCTCAGTTGGACCAGCGTTCGTGCTGGACGTGCAGACCGCGTGAGACGACGCTTCATCCAGTCCCAAAGATGCTCAATGGGGGACAGATCCGGAGATCTTGCTGGCCAGAGTAGTAGACTTACACCTTCTAGAGCACGTTGGGTGGCATGGGATACATGCGGACGTGCATTGTCCTGTTGGAACAGCAAGTTCCCTTGCCGGTCTAGGAATGGTAGAACGATGGGTTCGATGACGGTTTGGATGTACCGTGCACTATTCAGTGTCCCCTCGACGATCACCAGTGGTGTACGGCCAGTGTAGGAGATCGCTCCCCACACCATGATGCCGGGTGTTGGCCCTGTGTGCCTCGGTCGTATGCAGTCCTGATTGTGGCGCTCACCTGCACGGCGCCAAACACGCATACGACCATCATTGGCACCAAGGCAGAAGCGACTCTCATCGCTGAAGACGACACGTCTCCATTCGTCCCTCCATTCACGCCTGTCGCGACACCACTGGAGGCGGGCTGCACGATGTTGGGGCGTGAGCGGAAGACGGCCTAACGGTGTGCGGGACCGTAGCCCACCTTCATGGAGACGGTTGCGAATGGTCCTCGCCGATACCCCAGGAGCAACAGTGTCCCTAATTTGCTGGGAAGTGGCGGTGCGGTCCCCTACGGCACTGCGTAGGATCCTACGGTCTTGGTGTGCATCCGTGCGTCGCTGCGGTCCGGTCCCAGGTCGACGGGCACGTGCACCTTCCGCCGACCACTGGCGACGACATCGATGTACTGTGGAGACCTCACGCCCCACGTGTTGAGCAATTCGGCGGTACGTCCACCCGGCCTCCCGCATGCCCACTATACGCCCTCGCTCAAAGTCCGTCAACTGCACATACGGTTCACGTCCACGCTGTCGCGGCATGCTACCAGTGTTAAAGACTGCGATGGAGCTCCGTATGCCACGGCAAACTGGCTGACACTGACGGCGGCGGTGCACAAATGCTGCGCAGCTAGCACCATTCGACGGCCAACATCGCGGTTCCTGGTGTGTCCGCTGTGCAGTGCGTGTGATCATTGCTTGTACAGCCCTCTCGCAGTGTCCGGAGCAAGTATGGTGGGTCTGACACACCGGTGTCAATGTGTTCTTTTTTCCATTTCCAGGAGTGTATAAGGCCAGAGCTTACACATATCAGACTAGGCTTTTAAACATTTAAGTGGATCTACAAGACTTGATTTATGGTTGCTGTTCTACGACTGAAATATAAGGGCGTTCAATAAGTAATGCAACACATCTTTTTCTGTAAGCAAGTTGGCTTTATTCAGGAGTCCAATACGTCATATTATTCCCCACTCCTTTGGCTACGAAATCTTATTTTTCAATACAATCTCCGTTCATTGCGACGCCTTACACCATCTTACGGAAAGGCCTGTATGTCCGCATGATACCATTCTGTTGGTTGACGTCGGAGCCAACGTCTTCCTCCATCAATAACCTCCCCATTATACATGTACTACTTCCCGTAAAGTGCATTCTACATGGGGCCAAACAGATGTAAGTCGGTGATGCCAGATGTGGGCTATAGGGTGGATGAGTAAAAACAGTCTGATGAAGTTTTGCGAGCTCCTTTCCGGTGTGCAGAGCGGCGTGAGGCCTTGCGTTGTCATGGAGAAGGAGAAGTCCTTCTGCATATTTGTGGTGACGAGTGTGTAAGGGTAAATTTTCTTCTGTAAATGTTGTATGTAAATGTGCGTTCTCTGTATCAAACACATGGTCAAATGTAACAGCGTGCAAGTATCTCAAAACGGTAAGTACTATGGCCCTCTAGGATAAGTTGTATCTCAGTAATAAAAAAATTGATGTGTGGGAAGTTAGAGGATTGAATTCGAAGTGAGAGGTGTGGTATTTGGTAGTCGTTGTCGTATTTGCGGGAGGTGAAGAGCAGGAATTTCGAAGTGAATAAGATTGTTTTGGACAACAACTATCAGACTGAGATCAAAAGGAGGAACGATTTTAAGAAGCAAGAGGACAAACTGTTCTCTGAAGATGGTCGCAAGATGACCTGAAAATTATTCCACTGACTCGTAATGGCGTCATTGTTGTTAAGTGCTATTAAATTTCAAGAAAGAACACAGAGTTTTAAGTTTTCAACGGGAACGCCGAGCCTGACAAGGGAAAAGATAGGATGAGACAAAACGGAAGAATTAAAGATATAACAAGAAAATCTGTGCAGAGAATGACAGAAGCACGAAGAATTTCAGACATCAGAGGAGCGAGAATTGTACTGCGTTCGTCGAAGAAACCCGAGTATGCGTTATATTGACAGTGACTGGAAGGGGAAGAATAACGGAATTGCGTTTAGATCAAAAGGAGTACAGAGCCAGTGAACTATAGCGACGGTACAATACAGATTTTTAAGGGAGATTTTAAACGGTATAGGGTTTGTTAGAATTATTTATTGTGAGGGCCTAGCTCAGGTAAACTTTGAATGCCTCAGATTAACATAAAATGACACCGCGAGAACTAAATATATTATTGCGTGGGCATCTACTGTTAAAATCGAAACTGTGTATTCATGAATCTACCAGCGAATCATCTTTAAATTTCCTCCCTTAAGTTATGCTTATCCATTACGGGTGTTTTAGAATCCGTGACTGTTAACTGAATGTAAATACATAAAACTGCAACAGTCATTCTTTTAATAGTTATTAATTATTCCATGAACCGGTTTTCAGATGGTTTTCTGGAAGTTACATCATTATTTTTAACATAATGCCGGGTGTTGGGTCTGTGACAAAAATGGAACATGTTTTAATGTATCGCCATGTGTATTGTTTACCTGCCGATATGGATGCAAAATTTTAGTTTTGCACTAACTGCGACAGTGTGGACGGGTTCTTTCTGTTAGTTTCCATCTGTCAGCTTCCATTTTGATGGCCATTTGGAACATACAATCTGTGTACATTTACATTATGATAGCGAAACTTTGAAAGCATCCAACATGTGCTATACAGCCGTTGCTTGTAACAAAGGTCTTCACAGAAGATATGACAGAGGCCTACATTGCTCAGAGACGTTACTTGTTTTTGTTTGCGTGAATTAAACTCGATACAGACTGGCGTTAACAAGAGAGCTCAAACTACAATAACTAAATAAATAAATGAATTACTACAAGAACAAACTTCAACTGATATGACGTCTTATTTATATTCGTACAGTATTATGTGATAATATAATAATAATACAATACTATCTGACGTCTTATTTCTATTCGTATATTAACGTATAGTAAAGTACGAATAGAAATAAGGCGTCAGATCTCTTGAAGTTTGTTCTTGTAGTAATTAATTAATTTATTTATTTTATTTTGCCTTCTCATGTTAACGCTACTCTGATTAAAGTATATGCCCATATATCAACTTTACTACAACAAACAAAAACAAATAATATCAATGAGCAAAGTTAGCCTATGTCATTTCTTTTGTCAAAAGCTTTGTAACAAGCAACAGTTGTATAGCACATGCTGGACACCCTATTTTTCAACATAATCTCCGTTCAAAGCGACGGCCTTAAGCCACCTGGTAGGGGGAGGGCCTGTACGCCCGCATGGAATCACTATACCGATCGACTTCGGAACCAGCGTCTTGCTTCATCAATTACCTCCCTATCACCCACGCACTGCTTCTCGCGGAGTGCACCCTTCATCGGGCCTAACAAATGGTTCAAATGGCTCTGAGCACTATGGGACTCAACTGCTGAGGTCATCAGTCCCCTAGAACTTAGAACTAGTTAAACCTAACTAACCTAAGGACATCACAAACATCCGTGCCCGAGGCAGGATTCGAACCTGCGACCGTAGCGGTCTTGCGGTTCCAGACTGCAGCGCCTTTAACCGCACGGCCACTTCCGCCGGCTCGGGCCTAACAGCTGGCTGTTGGGCGGATGAGGAAGAATAGTCCAATGAGGTTTTGTGATTTTCTCTTGGGTACGTTGTTGTGGAGAAGGAGCAGTTCGTTTGCATTTTTATGACGAGAAACACACTGAAGTCATCTCGTCAGTTTTCTGAGAGTAGCGCGGCTACATACGGCCGGCCGGCACGCAGAAGGTCGGACAGGTATGCGCGAAAGATAACAACTGCCCTGCCAAAGTACTCACTTTCCTTTTGTTCACTGCTAGGTCTTCGTAGACATTCTGCAAGCGCCTATGAATATCTCGATGCTCTTGTTTTTCGCAAAAAGAAACTCAATGACAGTCCTGTGTTTGGTTCGTACCTCCGTTGCAGGGGCCATTTTGAAGGCTACATGCAGTGCTGTTTCCTGTCGGAACTTCGTGAATGTATAGGCGCCGAAGCAGGAATACCCCACGATGCCTCACAGAAAATTCCGCATTTTTCAGCCGAAACGGGTCGAGAAAAAAGTGTAGCATTATCTATTCAACGCCCGTCGTATTAATAATCACAGTTCACATAATATGCAAAAAACTGGTGATTTCTCAAACTGGGGAACAATTAAGAATGGGGTGCCGCAAGGTTCGGTCTTGGGTCCTCTGCTGTTCTTAATATATATTAATAACTTGCCATTCTATATTCACGAAGACTGTTTTTCAGAAAATCATTAAATGATTCTCTGCAAATGTGCTCTCATTAAACTTTGACAAAACACAGTATATACAGTTCCACACAGTAAATGGAATGACCCATTAATAAATATAGACTTCGATCAGAAATCGGTAGCTAAGGTAGAATATTCAAAATTTCTAGGTGTATGCATTGATGAGGGGTTGAACTGGAAAAAACATACGGAGGATCTGCTGAAACGTTTGAGTTCAGCTACTTATTCTCTTAGGGTCACTGCAAATTTTGGCGATATACATCTGAGTAAATTAGCTTACCACGCCTATTTTCATTCTCTGCTTTCGTATGGCATCATATTCTGGGGTAACTCATCATTGAGTAAAAGAGTGTTCATTGCACAAAAACGTGTAATCAGAATAATTGCTGGAGCTCATCCAAGATCATCCTGCAGACACTTATTTAAAGAGCTAGAAACCTTCACCGTAGTCTCACAATATATATATTCACTTACGAAATTTGATATTAACAATCCGAACGAATTCAAAAGTAATAGCAGTGTACATTGCTACAACACTAGGAGAAAGGATGATCTTCCCTACTCAAGGTTAAATCTAACTTTGGCTCAGAAGGGGTAAATTATGCTGCCACAAAAGTCTTTGGTCACTTACCTGATAGCATCAAAAGTCTGACAATAGCCATATAGCATTTAAAATGAAATTAAAAGAGTTTCTTAATGGCAACTCCTTCTGCTCAGTAGATGAATTTTTGGATATAGTAAGTGGGCAATTTCCCAACCCCCACAAAAAAAAAAATTATAAATATTGAGTGTCATGTAATATTTTGTCTAACTTAATATCTTGTATAGACATCTTTTATTAACCTGACACGTTCCACATCATTACGAAGTGTCGTATTCATGATCTATGGAAAAAGTACTAATCTAATATAATAAAGTTGTAAACACTTTCCTGTGTATGCAGAGGAGTGATTGCCGTATAGAGTCTGAAGGAGAATAAAGAAAGGTCGAAACCAGTTACGACTGCTATGATGTTATGTGAATGCTCCTAAAATAAAAAGAAGTGTATAATGAGGCAACCAGTCACCTTCCAACAAAAAAAAAAAAAACCAAAACGGTTCATTTATGGGCCATGGCTGTGAACTTGCCCAACAAATCTCGCAGTAAGTCTGTCATCAATGACGTGGTTGTCTTCCAATTAATAATTTTATTTCTCTTTAATAGCTGACCGCTGATCGTTGCCACCTCTACTTGCCTCTCGCCGCAAACAGTCTTCGCTCTACACACACTCGTGATTACCCTCCACACAGTCGCCAGCCAGTCATTGGGAGCTCTATCTTAAATCTGTAGCCGCTGTGCGCACAAGATTACAGTTTTAAAGCTGAAGTAAAGCAAAACGTGCTTGTGGATGACGATAAACAGTACCCTTAGCACGGTCGCCACCCATTCACTGGATGATCTTGAATCTGGAGTGCCAGAGGACGCAGCGTTACAGCTTGAAGGCTAAACTAAAGGGAAAGCCGAGGAGGGATGAAAGACGCAAGGCTCTCGGCTGCACTATTGTCCCCTGTGCACATAGGAGCGGCAAACGGTGCCACGGGTGTATTTCTCCTGCCGCGGTCTGTGCAGGTGTTGCGCACCTCGCCGCCCCCCCCCCCCCCCCAGGAAGAAGGGGACAGATTGGAGAAAGAGAGAAAGAGTGAGTGAGAGAGAGAGAGAGAGAGAGAGCTGGTGTACCGGGCACTGCTTGCACTCGCTGGACGCCGAGACCCGGGCGGTAAACACTGCTCTCTAAGCTCCGCAGGGGAGAAAACACAAGCGCCAGAGAAAGCAGGCTTATCACTTTTTACTCACTCCCTATAATCATATACGAGTACATGGAGACTGGAAAGCGGTGCCGACGCGAACTAAGAAAATTGGGACTCTTCGCAGCCCAGAGATGAAAGCATGTGGACGTGAGGGGAAAAATCTATAACACCATATCTAGACGAAGATGAGTGTCTCAGTCGTTTCCAGACTGAACTTTTCACTCTGCGGCACTGATTTCAAACTTCCTGGAAGATTAAAACAGAGTGTCGGACAGATTCTTGGCCGGCCGAAGTGGCCGTGCGGTTAAAGGCGCTGCAGTCTGGAACCGCAAGACCGCTACGGTCGCAGGTTCGAATCCTGCCTCGGGCATGGATGTTTGTGCTGTCCTTAGTTAGGTTTAACTAGTTCTAAGTTCTAGGGGACTAATGACCTCAGCAGTTGAGCCCCATAGTGCTCAGAGCCATATGAAGCATTTTTTGACAGATTCTTGAACGTGGGACTTTTGCGTTTGGAGGGCCTGTGATCTACCGACATTTTCGTTATTATTATCAATATTATTATTATTTATTTTTGCGGATTCGGTTTGTTAGGGCGACAGTCAGCTACAGCTACAGATTAAGGAGACAAAGTTGGGTAGAGGTCGAATCCCGAGGCCTGGCCACGACGTCTCTCCCTTCCCGCCGCCGTACTTCACCCTCACACTGTTCATATTAATTTTATTTATTTATTTATTTCATTTTCTAGGCACAATACACAGAGGAAAAGGATGTTAAAAGTAGCCCACCCATCCAGAACCCTGGAAATCCAGCAAGGTGACACGCGATGGCGGGTGGCGGAGTCCAAGGGGTAGGCGCGTGTTGTTTCATTCTGAATCGAGCGAGAACCTGGGAGGCGTGGTAAAGCCGCTGTTGAGATAACGGACAAAATACGCGCAATAACGGGAACTGCTCGCAACCTCTGCTAATGCAGTCTGCTAGTATTTCACGAAATCAAGGTGCGAGTGATGAGCATCTCCATATAGATATGCCATAGTCCAACCGACTGAGCCATCCAAGCATGACACGTGACTTCCTCCCCCCACCCTCCCGCCCTCCTCCATCGTAGTTCTACTTCCATCAGTACCTCATCAGCACATAGTTCACTGCAGAGTGAAAATTGGTGCTGGAAACTATCTCCCAGTGCGTGCTTAAGCCATGCCTGCGCAACAATCTATCATCCAGTACTGTTAGTCCCGAAAGATATGGAGGAGAAATTATGTGAATTTTGGAGGGTAGGATATGAGGTGCTGGTGGAAGTAAAGCGGAGAGGGTGGGTCGTAAGTCGTTTGAGCACCTGCCTGCGAAGGGTAAAAGTCCTAGTTCGCACTCCCAGCCTAGAATACAATTGTAATGGTTACTTGACTAATTTAGTATAGTATTGACGGGGATGAAGGGAATAGATTCGGAAGTAGTCTCGAAGAAAGTCTGCCTTCGAATTACTTCTGCAGATTAGCACTGCGTTTTTTAGCAGTACAGCATTGTTATCGATGTGTTACACCACCGAAGAACATCCTGTTAACGATCACAACATTTAGCCTGCTTCACAAACCATACAGGGCTGTCGATAAATCCGATTTACATGCGCTGTAAAGTTGAAGAAGCATAAATAAGACAATGAACAAGAACGATAAGTGTAATTGCCTCGTGCGGCTGAACACACTAAGTTTGAAGAAGATTGCAGTACTATTAAGGCTAACGCTTTAATTTTGATTCTTTCCTAAACGATTGTCTCCAGAATTGGATCACACTTAACGGTCGTGAAATTGGTAGGAAATGCCTGGCGAAGTGACAAATAGTAAATATTGTCACTGACACCTCAAGTGTTAAATCCACTGACGGCAAAAAGATAAAGAATTTTAACTCCACTGGCGCTACGTGAAACTCGAGAGATTTTTTTGATCCAGCTGTAACTCAGAGCGATTTTAACTTCGAAAGTTCGTACAGGGAGAAGTTCAGCGATTCTAGGTGTAGCAATCGAGAAACTGGTGCACATAATTTCGATGCCTTCAGAGGTGAGAACTTCGGACATTCGTTCCTAATCTGTTACCTCCTCGATGTGTTCTTCACAACAGCATGAAATGGTCTGGGCGTATCTTGTACCACCTTTTTGTGATAAAGGCCGGCCGAAGTGGCCGTGCGGTTAAAGGCGCTGCAGTCTGGAACCGCGCGACCGCTACGGTCGCAGGTTCGAATCCTGCCTCGGGCATGGATGTTTGTGATGTCCTTAGGTTAGTTAGGTTTAACTAGTTCTAAGTTCTAGGGGACTAATGACCTCAGCAGTTGAGTCCCATAGTGCTCAGAGCCATTTGAACCATTTTTTTTTGTGATAAAGCTGTTATCTGTTTAAGTTAATTTAGCATACTGAATTGACAAAATAGAATTCTGTAGTTTCTTTGTACGTACGTCTACAAACTGTGCTCGATTTTGTGGCTTCGAGTTCAGCTTCGGCCTGGCAACGGATAAAAATTGTTCAAATGGCTCTGAGTACTATGGCACTTAACATCTGAGGTCATCAGTCGCCTAGAACTTAGCACTACTTAAACCTAACCAACCTAAGGACATCACACACAGCCATGCCCGAGAAAGGATTCGAACCTGCGACCGTAGCAGTCGCGTGGTTCCGTACTGAAGCGCCTAGAACCACTCGGCCACCATGGCGGGCTGGCAGTGTCAGACACGACTTTCTCAGTACTCTTTCACTCATCGGTATGTGAGATGCAGAATGGTTTCATGTGATTTCATAGGGCACGACGTAAGATAGAAACCCGCAGATAAATTTTAACTCGCGCATATGACCACGAAGTTATTTTCAAAAGAAACGTCTAAGTATCATAGCGTACGTCTTTTACATACGTGTAGCTAGTACAAGCAAGGGGTACCTTTTACAATTACGTTTAGGATAAATGTTAACATTTAAGTTTCACGAATGTTCAACAAGTCGTCCGATGAAGGCACGACAAACAACCAGATGAAAGTTAAAATCTACCCATACTGTAATCACTGTTGTTTTTGTTGCTGCTGCTACGTGACGTTGCAGTTTAGCCCAAAAGTTGTTGTCAGCAAACGTGAGTGGCTTGTTCATCAGTGAATCTCGATCGCTGGCTAATTCGTCTGCTAGTGGGGCGTATCTTTGCAAAGCTCCGCGTATTTTTCTTGACACTCGAGAAACTTTAATCTATGACGGCCCATCAGGACGCGAGCCGCCAAAAATTGTCTTACAGACTGTCGTCTGGTTGGAAAAAGCTTTATTCTTGACCGCGACACTTCGTCGAATGTACGTAATATAAACGCTTGTCTTGTGTGTTTCGAGATGGGCGTATCCAGCCTGTTGTGTCACAGGATATGGTGAGGACGGAGCTTCATTCATGCATTCATGTTTCATTGACGTTGTTCGATTTTGTAAGGGGCAGACAAATAAAAAGGAGACAAATGGATAAAGTAAGTACACTGTTTATTGGTTCGGAAGTTCTCTCCAGTAACTGTTAATATACGTATTCCACTGCGAGATACGACGGTCAGTGCCTTCATGGGAAAATGTTTGAAGTCGCCTACGGAACCATGATTGCAACCAGACGTTGGCCCATCCACATGTTGCCATGGTTGTTTCGACTTAACAGCCGGAGTTTCGCTGGGAAGCTCTTAAACATTCTCATGCAGTCGTGACTGTTACAATACTTAGTATAATTATGGAATGCTCGGAGGCAAATAAAGGCAGTCTCTCACAAATTTCCCCAAAAATTACCACTTACGATGAGATCAGGTGACCGTAGACTTCCCCGTAGACTTCCGACGGCTGTTCCATCGTTGAGCCCATACTCCCAACAAGAATAGCGAGCGCAGTTGTAATTGACCGAATTCCACCTTTCGAAATTGATAGCACAAAATACGTTTTCCTGCTGTGATAGCTCGATCTCACCTCGACACACATTGGGTAATGGAAGAGCAAAGCTAGCCGTCTGGCTGGATCAGGTAGAACCTTGCCGCCAACCATATGAAACAACAAGACACAATTAGTATTAAGGTAAAGCTAAAATCCACCTCAATTTTTTATGTTCATTTGTGTACAAGATACTGTCTTGAGAAACCGGTTGAATATTTTCTAAACACACTACATAGTTTTTTATATGTTCAAAGTAACAGTTCGTTAAGACTGCCGTAATATATTGTAGATGGCTCGTATGAATGCACTGCTTGTTTCCTGACGATTATTAGTGCTAGAAGCGCAGTTGAACGATGGTATGCTGTAATATCTAGTGAAATTAAGTCTTTCTCTGAGTAATTTCTTGGATTTTATCATATATAAGCCGCACTGTAAACATGCTACATCCAGAAGATTGCACTACTGAAAAAAGGTATTTCGATTAACCTGCAGAATGCCTTATGAAAGGAATAAACGAGTAAGGAACATCTGTCATGATCAGTCAGGCGCAAGATTCTGCTGCGAGCAACCGGTCCCAGTCAGAAGAAAATTCGAGCGCCTCCCGGGTGAGATTATGGAGCGGATAGCCTGTAGTTATCTTATTTTCATATTTAGTTCCCGTTACGGTATCGGCAGCGGGTTCGCCTCCGCTCTTCTCACGAGTGTCCAGCTGTGGACAAAGGGGCTGTGGCTTACAAAAGCAAACCAGTTCGGCAACTAAATAAGCATCATCCCTCAGGATGGACTTCATAGGACTCTAGCCTGATAAAGGAGACTTTCGAGATACACGGCTCAGTGAAAACAGAATACGGAAAAGAATGATCAAGCAAGTAAAATCAAGCGTGACTGTGCAATATACATAATGTATTAAGAATACACGGCTTAATGTGCATGATTTATTCCTCAAATGAAAGAAGACGAAAATTTGTTATACGAACACGGATGTGGTAACGCTTGATTCCCGTGTTACAGTTCATTTTCTACAACTCTTTAAAGACGCATTCTTAGAGAATTCTCTTCCTGATCAGCTACAAGATGAGCCTTTATCACTGTGACAAAACGTATACTTCATGTATGATGGGGTCTCTTCACATTTTAAAGTTAATACAATTCATCTTCTGAATAAGTGATTCAGTCACAGAAAATGCAGATAAATTCCTTGGCCTACACAGCATTTGAGAGCTGCTGGGTATTGAATACCCGTACAAAACGCTGAGAGTCTTCGTTCCCGCATTATGAAAGACTACGAAGCCATGGATACATCAGTGGATTCGGGATGCGACGCTACGGTGGGTTGATGCGTATATCGATGATGATGACGACGATGGCTATTACTGTTGTTAATGTTATTGTTTTTGTTTCAGGACGTTAAACGGCCAAGTCATCAGCTCCCTTGGTTGAAATAAATGAAGACGAGTGTAGTGAAATTTTATTAAAAATAACAAATCCTAGAATCCACATGTAAAACGAAACAAACTTATAAATTTCTTCATTCTAATCAGAATATTCATATTATATTATCCATACAATTTAGCTAAAACGTATCAGAATGACAAGATAAAATCAAGGATTCAATACCACTAGAGACGCAGCTAAAACGGAGGCAGACTGCTGTGGCTGAGTACTGTGGCTGGGTGACTACAAAATAATGCGACACATTAAAATCCCACACTCAACTTTTTACTAAAGCAGTCCAGACATTATACAAAACCTTGATACACAATCAGCTAAAACAGAGGTCCGTCGGAGACAAAGGTCTACCCTCTGGTCGTCATATAAAACATATAGAATTAAAATAAGACACTCCTGCTCCATATTGTTGACTCACTGGTGGCACCTCTGTGCTCAGAAAAAAGGCATGTGCTATTGGACAATGTCGCACTCTACCTGTAAGTGTTGCAAGGGCCATTTCTTCAGTTCGCCGTGGTCGGTAAGAGGTGAACCGCAATCGCACTGAAAACTACACTGACCGGAGCTTATTGCTCCTCACTACCAGCCCCTGTGCCTCTCACCAACAAACGGGCTTCCGAGTCACATATTTAGTAACAGCTTGCAGGGGCTGTGAAAAGTGATCAGGCGGTGGACGGGAACAAGCGTCGTCGCAGCGTATTCATTCCCTCCGGATACCTATATAACCTGCAACCTAGCGGAAAATTACGTCCTCTTCCTGCGTTTGCAAGAGAAGGCACTTCTAGCACCATACTGTCTGTTGGATACATTTGACGAATAGCAAAACAGGCGCTTTCGAAATCTAAGAAGGTGAGGAATTTCTTGGCACGATGTTGTCTCATCTGTTACATCTCATTCAGGATAAAAAACAATTCTGCACAATAAACTGGAAGCCCAATCCTAAGGAAAGGGTCGGGAAACACGATGGAGCAGCCAGTAAAATCGCCCTACTTACAAGGGAACCTCCCCATCGCACCCCCCTCAGATTTAGTTGCACAGTGGATAGGCCTTGGAAAACTGAACACATATCAATCGAGATAACTGGAAGAAGTTGTGTGAAACTATGAAAAAATAAACAAAATATACAAACTGAGTAGTCCATGTGCAAGATACGCAACATCAAGGAGAACGTGAACGCAAGAGCGCCGTGGTCTCGTGGTTAGCGTGAGCAGCTGCAGAACGAGAGATACTTGGTTCAAGTCTTCCTCGAGCGAAAATTTTACTTTATTTATTTTCGCATAGTTATGATCTGTCCGTTCGTTCATTGACGTCTCTGTTCACTGTAATAAGTGAAGGCTGTAATAAGTTTAGTGTCTGTGTTTTGCGACCGCACCGCAAAACCGTGCGATTAGTAGACGAAAGGACGTGCCTCTCCAATGGGAACCGAAAACATTTGATCGCAAGGTCATAGGTCAACCGATTCCTCCACAGGAAAACACGTCTGAAATATTCTATACGACACTGGTGACGGCATCTGCGTCACATGACAGGAATATGTTGTCGACCAACCTAACTTGTACACTTGGAGAATGGGTAAAAAGATTCTTCTACCTTGCCCGATTTAGATTTTCTTGTGGATGTGATAATCACTCCCAAAAAAGTGATGAAAACATGAGTTTGTCACCTAAACTGAAAATAAAAAATTAAACTTATCACTCGAGGGTAGACTTGAACGTAGGGCCTCTCATTGCGTAGCTGCTCACGCTAACCACGGGACCACGGCGTTCCTAACTTCATTTTATCCTTGATGTTGCCTATCTTGCGCATGGACTACTCAGTTTGTATATTTTGCTTATTTTTTCATAGTTCCACACAACTTCTTCCTGGTTTCTCGACTGCTCTGTGTTCAGTTTTTCAAGGCCTATCCGCTGTGCCAACTTACAACTAAATCTGGGGACGGGGGGGGGGGGGGGGTGATGGGGAGGTTCCCTTGTTAGAATTATCTGTGTAAACAGTAGCAAAATCCGGATGGAGATCAATGATTGGTTCAGTTGGACCAGAAGGCCCAGTCCATTCCATGTAAACACAGCCCACACCATTACGGAGCCACCGCCGCTTGCACAGTGATTTGTTGACAACTTGGGTCTATGTTTCCGTGGCGTCTGCGCCACACTCGAATCCTATCGTCAGCTCTTACCAATTGAAACGGGGGCTCATTTGACCAGGCCACGGTTTTCCATTGGTCTAGACTCCAACCGATATGTCCACGAGCACAGGAGAGGCGCTGCAGGCGATGTCGTGCTGTTTGCAAAGGCACTTGCGTCAGCCGTTGCTGCCATCATTAAAGCCAAATTACTCCGCGCTTCCTAACGGATACGTTAGTTGTATGTCCCACACTGATTTCTGCGGTTACTTCACCCAGTGTTGCCTGTTTCTTAGCACTCATAATTCTGCGCAAACTAAATGAAGACCGTCGGCCACTGTGGTGAGAGGTAATGCCTGGAACTTGGGATTCTCAGGACACTCTTGACACTGTGTTTCCCGGAATACTGAATTCCCTAACGATTTCGGAAACGGAATGTCCCATGAGTCTTAAATCAAGTTACCGTTCAGCCTTCAAAATTTGTGAATCCCCTCCGTTATGTCATAACACGTCGGAAACCTTCCCACATTAATTACCTGAGTACATCTACTTCTACATCTATACTCCGCAAGCCACCTGACGGTGTGTGGCGGAGGGTACCTTGAGTACCTCTATCGGTTCTCCCTTCTATTCCAGTCTCGTATTGTTCGTGGAAAGAAAGATTGTCGGTAGGCCTCTGTGTGGGCTCTAATATCTCTGATTTTATCCTCATGGTCTCTTCGCGAGATATACGTAGGAGGGAGCAATATACTCCTTGACTCCTCGGTGATGGTGTGTTTTCAAAACTTCAACAAATGACCGTACCGAGCTACTGAGCGTCTCTCCTGCAGAGTCTTCCACTGGAGTTTATCTGTCATCTCCGTAACGCTTTCGCGATTACTAAATGATCCTGTAACGAAGAGCGCTGCTCTCCGTTGGATCTTCTCTATTTCTTCTACCAACCCATCTGGTACGGATCCCACACCGGTGAGCAGTATTCAAACAGTAGGCGAACAAGTGTAATGTAACTTACCTCCTTTGTTTTCGGACGGCATTTCCTTAGGATTCTTCCAATGAATCTCAGTCAGGCATCTGATTTACCGACGATTAATTTTATATGGTCATTCCATTTTAGATCACTCCTAATGCCTACTCCCCCTGGTAATTTATGGAATTAACTGCTTCCAGTTGGTGACCTGCTATATTGTAGCTAAATGATAAAGGATCTTCCTTTCTATGTATTCGACGGACATTACACTTGTCTACATTGAGATTCAGTTGCCATTCCCTGCACCATGCGTCAATTCGTTGCAGATCCTTCTGAATTTCAGTACAATTTTCCATTGTTACAACCTCTCGATACACTACAGCATCATCTGCAAAAAGCCTCAGTGAACATCTGATGTTATCCACAAGGTCAATTATATATATTGTGAAAAGCAACGGTCCGACGACCCTCGCCTGCGGCACACCTGAAATCACTCTTACTTCGGAACACTTCTCTCCACTGAGAATGACATGCTGCGTTCTGTTATCTAAGAAGTCTTCAATCCAATCACACAATTGGTCTGATAGTCTATATGCTCTTACTTTGTTCATTAAACGACTGTGGCAAACTGTATCAAACGCCTTGCGAAAGTCAAGAAATACAGCATCTACCTGGGGAGCCCGTGTCTGTGGCCCTCTGAGTCTCGTGGACGAATAGTGCAAGCTGAGGGTTTCACACGCTCGCCTGTTTCGAAACCCAAATGGGAGCTCCGTCAATTCACAGTCTTGTGTACGCTATACTATCGCCATCTGTACATGGAAATATCGCTATCCCACGACTTTTGTCACCACTGTGTATTATGCTTTTAGTGACGTAGAAATTTGTTCAAATGGAAGATTACACCGAAGAAGTGTTGCTTACGTACGAAAGCTTGTTGAATCGCCGCATGTAGCCGAGTCATGTCATCGAATGTCGAGTGATACCTTCTGAACACGGACTAGGGCAATTTAGTAGTGACCTGGTTTGGAGAACGCAGTATATGGTCCGCTGACCATATTCTCCTGTGTCTTACCTACGAAACTTGTGAGATTGACACTACTGGAACTATCGGCGTTAAGTCGATCCTTCCCCGGCTTTAACATCGGGATAAGAATAACTTCCGTCTACGAGCTGGAAAATACCTCTGGTATCAAAGTTTTATTGAACAGCTGAAGGAGAACCGCCTTTGCTCCTCTTTCGTCTATTCTAACATGCTGTACGCCACCAGGTCGTGGCCGGGCTGAGCCTCAGGAGCCGCTGGCATAGCAGAATCCAACCCCCAGAGAGTGAATGGCCGGTTATATTCAACCATGTTGGTGGATATTAAAACAACCCTCTCCTGTGTCGCCAGACAATGAGGGGAAATTGGATCCTAGTATAACTGGTAATAATGTTCGATATAACATTAAGCGGATCTCGGAACGATGTCTCCCAGTGAAGATGGAAGCGACCCCTGTTCTCGTACAGCTGCTATTGGCGGTCGTGAGTCACGTCTCAGAATGCCCCTAATTGTGTCCCATACTTCACTTGTGAGTGTTGACCTAGTAACGGAGTTGAGGAACTCGTAGCAAGACCTCCTCACACTCTCTCGAATCATTCTCCTTGCTTTTGCCCTCGCCACTCGAAAGGTTGCAAGATTCTCAATCTCTAGGACACCCATTGAATCTTCGTATAGCAGCGGTTCTGTACCTGACAGCAGAACAACGCACTGCATTCTGCCAAAGGACAGGCTGCCTCCTACGTGCTCCTGATGACTTAGGGATGGGTAAAGCAGCGGCTTGGTGAATCACGAATGTGATCCACCCAGTCCTGCACGTACTCACAATGCTCAAAAACAACTGGAAAACATACAGCTAACCTCTCTGGACAGCCATCTCGGCGGCGTCCTTTGTGGGTGTGCTTCATTTGGCAGATGAGAGGACGGGAGTAAAGAAGGAATGTTAGGGTTTCACGTCCCTTCTACATCAAAGTCATGAGAGACGGAGCACAAGTTCGGAAAAATTTCAAGGATGGGACGTAAATTTGCAGTGAACTTTCGAATGAACTATGCCGGCTTTTGCCTTGAGTGATGCTGGGAAATCAAGACAAACGTTTTTCTGGATGGACCGACGCAGATCTGAACTATCGTCCTCATCAATGGGAGTCCAGAGTGGTGACCGCTGCGCCACCTCACTCGGTCCATCTGACAGATCACTCCAGGCAAATGCCGGGATGGTTCCTCTGACAGGGCACGGCCGACTTCCTTCCCTAATCCGATGAGACCGATGACCACGCTGTATGGTCTCCTTCCCCAAACCAACCAACCAACCAACCAACCAACCATCTGACGGATGGATCCATATGAGCTATTTGTCACTGCTAAGTAGGTTTTTTTCCCCTACCCACTGAGCAGACACTGCAGTGGTAGATGAGCAGATACGGAATCTATGACTGTAGACGAACCTCTATCGGTGTTGAAAAGAGTAGTTTGACCCATGTTCATCAGTAAGATGCTTTCAGTTTGTGTGAGATCCTCAAGTAACCGACCCTTGGTGAAAGTGGTATTGGATACTCAAAGCATACTGCGTGCATTGAAATCTCCAAAAAGGAGAAAGGAATGGGGCATTTCAGCATAAAAGCCTTCCTAGGATCTCACAGTCAACAGGCTCATGGGGTGGTAGGTGCAAGGAGCACAGCGTCACATTGACAAGCGCCGTTATCCTAACAGTGACCTCTTGTAGTGTAGTATTTAAGAGCACAGGTGAGGAATGGCATGTGTCCCTGACGAACACCGCTACCCAGCTTCCTCCCCGTCACCAGCTAGGTCTTCATTACCGTGGAGATGCGTCAATTGTTTTAAAATGAATCTCTTGGAGACGTACACAGACAGGTCTATCGTATACGAGGAGTCGAAATCCTTCAGATGAGTCCTGTATCCATTCATATTCCACTGGAGTATTCAGGGGCGTGGATTTATTAGGTTGGTGCCAAAGATCGCACCTTTTTTGCGTATTGTTATTCCTGTTGTTATGGCTTTCGCTATTTGAGTTTATTATCGACATTTTGTCATTTGGAGATTGTGAGTAGACCGGTTAACGTTAGAAAATGGAGTGCCAAGGAGAGGAATCGGAGCGTTTCGGACATATTCTTTTGTTTGAGTTCAATAAAGGGTTGGCAGCAGCAGAGGCAGGTATAAAAAATTTCTGCCGTGTATGGGGATAACACACGGCAAGAAAATGGTTTTCTCGATTTAATGAGGATCGTTTTGACATTAGTGACTCTCCACGTTCAGGAAGACATCCTGGGTTTGATGAAGATCCTTTAAACACATTAATCAACAATGATCCTCGTCATTGTACTCGAGAATTGGGAAATGTGATAAACTATGCTCATTCCACTATCGTACGATACTTGCATGAAATGGGGAAGATCAAGAAATCGGTTGTGTGGGTACTGCATGCTCAACGTCGACACCACAAAAATCAGCGGGCGGCCATATGAGCATCTCTGCTTGCTCGTCATCATTTGGCTCGTGAACAACACCTACCCTGTAACATTACTAGTGACGAGAAATGCTATAATTATGGTAATATAAAGAAAAGAAAGGAAAGTAGCAACCCTCCGTGCAAAGACCTGCGTACACCCACAAAAAATTATGTCAAGCATCTGGTGAAACAGCGACTGTATGGTACCCTAAGAATACTTCTCTGAGGAGTAACCATCACTGCTGACATTCATTGTCAACAAGTCAGACGTCTTGCAGACGCAGTACAATAACAACGACCAGAAGTATTGTGTAAAGTGAAGCTACCCCACAATAACGCCCGCCCACATCCTGCTAGACAGATTAAAAAATACTATACAGGAGTTGGGTTGGGAAGTCATACCGCAGCCACCTTATTCACCTGTCTTTACGCCCTCGGATTTTCAGCTTTTCCGCTCTCTGTCGAACATTCTTCAAGGAGCTTCCTTTCCGGATGAAAATGCCCCGCGAACATGGCTCGACGTGCTCTTCGGCTCAAAACCACGTGATTTCTACCGTTGCGGAATCGGAAAGTTACATCAGCGTTGGCAAACTGTTATAAATAGTACAGGAGAATGTGCTGTTGACGACTAAAGTTTAAGTTATGAGTATCTGTCGTGTTTATCAAAGTGGTGGTAACTTAAGCACGAACCCAATAATTTACCCCTTTGTGATCTTTTGCTTTTTATGACGGCGAGGCAATTTTAGAGAGAGGGGAAGTGAAGCGGCTCTCTGTGTCTGGTAATGAGGCGTCTAACCCCATAACATCCTCCTCATCAGTCGGACGTTCTCGAATGACGTCTGGAGATGACAGACACAGCCTTTAACCCGAATGTCATGACCCTTTCTCTGCCCCTCCTTTCACTGTGAAGTTGATGGGCTGAAGAGAAGTTCAGAGGCACTGCTTTTGGGAACCCTCTCTGTGCTCCCTATTACATTGGTGCCTTATTCTTGTATAATAACTGCCTGGAAGCCAGCTAGCAACATTGTTGTAGCTACGATTCAGTCAGTGACTCTGTGAGAACCAGCGAGGAACAGAGAAGAAAGAGACTTTAATTTGTGTACGTTTTCACTTAGTTTCTTCATAGTAAAAATAAATATGTTCATGCTTTATCCATTTAATATGGATTTGGAGTGCCCTTAGTTGACCCCAGCACTTCTTACCAAATACGTACGAAACAGTTCTGGCACATTATGTTCCTGCGTTACTACTATGGTTTGTGACCTATTAACATTTGAACGCAGTGAGTCATGACATGGAAATAAGTGTTTCTGGACAGAAGTCCTTGAGCATATATTCTTCTTTGTTTCTGGTTGCGTTTGAAAGTCTGATAATACATTTTGTTGTATTCTGTGTACCGATGTATCGTGGACAGCCGGTGGGGAGTAGACGATGGCGTGATGAACCATCCCTGTTTCTTCTTCTCTTTCTATCAAACCTATTCGTCAAGAATCAGCAACATTAATGGGCATGGGTCCCTTTGATTACTTTCATCACGGATATTGTGTAGGAATTTAAAGATTAGAATACACAAAACTATTATTGTATCAGTTATGCTGTATGGGTGTGAGACTTGGTCTCTCACTGTGCAAAATGAAAAGCCGTTTCGAGTATTTGAAAACAAAATTTTGAGGAAAATGTTCGGAGCAAAAATGGGTGACATTAGCGGAGAGTGGCGAAAACTGCATAACGAAGAGGTTCACGAACTCTATTCAAGCCCTGTCTAATCAGTATTTTTAAATCACATAGGCTGCGATGGGTGGCTCACGTAGCTCGAATGGATGAGGGGAGGGCAGCGCTCAGAGTACTGGTAGGGCACTTAGAGGGAAAACGTCCTGTGAGGAGACCGAGGCGTAGTTGGGAGGACAATATGAAGGCTGATTTGAGGAGCCTAGGTATTCAAGGTGAATGGAAGGAAATAGCCCAAGACAGAGACAGATGGCGAAAATACGTTGCTGCGGTAATGGACTCTCGAGTCCGGTATGACCAGTGAAAGTGTGTGTATGTGTGTGTGTGTGTGTGTGTGATGTAAAATACATTGCCTAAATTGTAAACAAATGCACGAGTAGATCCCACTATTTGCTCACATTAAGAAAGAGTAAGCACAGTAGACCTAATACGAAAATCGTTTGTTTTTAGAGGTGTCAAGATACTTTTGATCACTTAGTGTATTAACCGAAATTTGAAGTTTGTTTTAATGAGTAGCATACAAACAATCACGCAGATTAGACGTTTTCATTAAAACGATGAATTACAAGAAATTATTCGGAGGTATAACGAACTTCATTTAATGAAGATATATTGATGTATCTACCATACCTTCCGTTCTGGTTCTAACTTTCTGTTAAGCAAAAGACACTACAATGCTATCATCAAAATTATATCAGTATTTCTTTAGTTGTGCGAACGAGCACACTGAAGGTCACAGAAGAAATATCCTGACGTCCTGATGCACAAAACATAGAGTTAAATCACTGAGACCAGAATATTATTCTATAACTGCGTGGTAAGCAGGAGGTGCTGGATTCCAGTCCCTGTCAGGCAAACATTTTCCGCATAAACTCCCGATGCAGTTGAAATAAATAATTCCTTTCCCCCCTTCCAATTTCAGTTTACATAATATGTACCACAGCTGCGGACTGCACGTAATGTCTGTTCTGTGGCATTCCTGTAAGAATAATATTCGTAAGACGTCGTGAATATTAGGCTGACTCTTATTTATGAGGGCATTTTTGGCCTATGTTAGGTTTCTAGGACAAGAAACATAATGTTCTTCGTAACTTAATGCGGCACCAATTCGGAAAATACAAGTAGTAATTTATCCTGTGTCTGTTTACTCCTTTTTATATTATTCTAAAGAAGACGTGTATTACCATGCAAGATCCAAATTCGATACACTGAAGTCAAAATAAATAAACCTTTTCTTTACGTACGGATTAGAGCAACTGCTTTTTACTACAGCTCATAGAAATTTCGGGTATTTATTACTGAATGTGTACGCGACATTACGCCGTACCAAATCACATGTGACGTGTTATTCTGACATCAGCGTACAGTGATCTGCACTAAGTACATTGATTTATCAGGAATTAGATGGCATGAATAGAAGGGACAGAAAGTGGAGGCGGAGTCGGAGAAGAAATTCCGTTTTCATCGAATTCCACAGCGGCATTGCCTGTCTCAGTTAGTATCGCACTTTTTTGGAGTTTTCATGAACGAGGGAAAGAGTGGAAAGAGACAAGGTAATTTCTGTGGTATAATCATCATTCTTACTGGGAAAGGTGTAAATGAAAGAGTCTTGAGAAAGGTGTCCAGTTTGGATAGTTTAAATACTACAGAATATAGTGTCCCATACACCAAATCCATACGGACTTACCTTCAATAGAGAGTTCTGTACCCGACATCACGAAGTTTTATGGTGCCTGTTCAAACCTCTCTCTCTCTCTCTCTCTCTCTCTCTCTCTCTCTCTCTCTCTCTCTCTCTCTTGGAGACGCAATTATTGGATGAACCTTATGTTTAACTTTGTAATAAATGAATCATAAGGAATGAAGGATTGTAAAGGTAAAAAAAATGGCTGTTTAGTTAGATTTAATAAAAGGAATATGTCATCAGGATAAACTAAGTCATTAGTGAATGATATATTTCCTACTAAAACCGAAAGGAAAGCAAAAATGTTTCCCGACATTTCCTATTATCTCACTGGTACCTCATTGCAGTTAATAAATTGCAGTTGCGCTAAGTAGCTGTTCCTCGCAATTATCAGATAGATTCACTTTTATTGCAGCACACTGATGTCTTCACTTCAGGTTACGAGCAAGAAATACGCGTTGGAACATAAACGCTTCGGTCGAGATAAAAAATATACTAGCAAATCTAGCATAGGTTTAACGGGCAGTGATCCGCTAGGACAGGATTTTATCTCATTAGGTATCACAACTAAACTCTCAAACGACGAGAATCGGCGACTAGTCTCTAGGAAGCGAAAGCCGTTCTCCGTAGGACGGAGCGTGGCAACTCGACAACCACATAAATTTATACCTCACGTGAAGACTGTATTAGTGGTTTCTGCAGCTTAGAACGAATTACGTAAAATTATACTTTGATTGGAGACTATAAATCTGAGCTGAGTGTTGCTGCGGCACCGAAGTGTCTTCATCGAGAGGACTCCAGAATTTACGAGCCTTATCTGTCACCATCGAAATTAGTGGCTCAGTGTTTTAGAACAAGCCTCTTCGCTTCCATGTCCATTTTCTGAATGAACGAATGCAACACTCCCTGACAACAAAAGTGAAGTACACAGAAGACGAAGAGCAAACGAAACTAAAATTTCCGTTTAGAGAGTGTAAGTGATGTCATTGTGAGGATTACAAAATCGAGTCAAATTCGTGAAGTAGTTGGCAGTATGCGTCCACTTGTCGGAATGATGTTGCACCCCTCCTAGCCTGCATGTCTGCACTGATTCAGCTGGGAATGTGTCGTAAAGCTGTAGTATCCTGTCCTGAGGCAAGCTGGCCCACAGCTTTTTTGACTGGTCCTCCTCATTCTGGATACTCTCACTAATACCGAGCTGACGTCGGACCTGGTCGCCCACAAGTTCTATAGGGGACAGATATGAGGATATTGCGGGTCGCAGGAGTAACTCGACATCACGAAGACCGTTGGTAGATACATGGGCCATGTGTGGGCGAGCACTTTCCTGGACACAATACTGTCGCAAGGGAGAGGCTCAGCATATCCGTGACGTACCGCTGTGCCCCCACAGTTTATGCAATGGTTACCAGCCATGAGGTGAAGCCATAACTGTTGACTCTTCACACCATGACAACAGGGATTGCACTGCTATGCTTAGTATTGAAAGACAGTTCTAGGTTACATAAAGCTCTTGGATGGCTCAAAAACAATGCTTTCCGCCCAGTTGCATCTGCATCTACATCTACATATATACTCCGCTAGCCACCAAGCGGTGTGTGGCGGAGGGCACAATTCGCGCCAAAGTCATATTCCCCCCCCCCCCCCCCCCCCCTCTCTGTTCCACTCGCGGATCGCACGAGGGAAAGACGACTGTCTGAACGCCTCAGTACGAGCTTACCTGCTCTTATTTCCCTAATGTTTGAATGATGATCATTACGCGATTTGAAAGTTGGTGATAGTAATATATGCTCTACATCCTCGGTGAAGATCGGATTTCGGAATTTAGTGAGCAGCCCGTTCCGTTTAGCGCGTCGGCTATCTGCAAGTATGTCCCACTTCAAACTTTCTATGAGATTTGTAACGCTCTCGCGATGGCTAAATGTACCAGTCACGAATCTTGGCGCTCTTATTTGGACCTTCTCAATTTGTTGAACCAGACCCATCTGGTAAGGGTCCCATACAGACGATCAATACTTTAAGACTGGACGAACTAACGTATTGTAAGCTATTTCCTTTGTTGAAGGAGTGCATTGCTTCAGGATTCTACCAATAAACCGCAATCTGGAGTTCGCCTTACCCGATACTTGTGTATTCTGATCATTCCATTTGAGATCATTTCGAATAGTCACACCCAGATACTTGACTGATGTTACTGCTTCCAAAGACTGATCATTTATTTTCCACTCATACATTACTGGGGATTTTTGCCAGACTCAGTAGATTACACTTACTAATATTGAGAGATAACTGCCAGTCATTACACCACGCATTTATATTCTGCAAATCATCATTGACTTGTTCACAACTTTGTCGTGTGATACTACTTTCCTGTAGACTACAGCATCATCGGCAAACAGTCTAAGGTCGCTGTCAATACCATCAACCAGATTGTTTATGTAAATCGCAAAAAGCAGAGGACCTATTACTCTGGCCTGGGGCACACCTGATGTTACTCTTGCTTCTGTTGAAGGCACCCCGTTCAGGACGACGTACTGCTCCCTGTCTGTTAGAAAACTTTCTATCAACCGCATATGTCACTGGATAGACCGTAAGCGCGCACTTCTTGTAGCAAGCGACAGTGCGGAACTGAGTCTAACGCCTTTCGAAAGTCGAGAAATATGGCATCAACCTGGGAGCCAGTATCTAGAACCTGTTGTATATCATTCAGAAAGTGGGCCAACATTGTCTCGCATGATCGCTGTTTCCTAAAACCGTGCTGGTTTCTGCAGATGAGCTTCTAAGAGTCTGGAATGGTCATTATGTCTGAACACAAAATATGTTCCATGAATCAACAACAAATCGATATCAGTGAAATTGGCCGGTAATTATGTGCATCCGATTTTCTACCCTTTTCATAGATTGCTATGACCTGGGCATTCTTCCAATCCCATGGAACTTTCCGCCGTTCCAATGCATCATCAGGTTATCTCGTGCAATGAGGGTTATCAGTCATAGGTCACGCTCAAAAATAGTAAACATGGCCCGGAAGCAACCTGCTGGTTGGCGATCTGCACTCACACAGTGTATACCGACCTGCTTCTCCAAACACTGGATACTGTATATCCCAACGCCGCCGTCACGCTCGCCGAAGATGTTCATACGGGGTAGTGCAAAACTACGAATTATCGCCGAGCACAGTCTGTCGATGTTCATCAGCAGCCCATACTTACAGAACACAGAACCACTACAAAAGCAGCCATTTTGTGTCGAGTTAACGTAGTTGTGGTCAAACTGGTCCCTACTGCCCACTACTGGGTGTTCGAGCTTTCATGGTGGGCCGTAGGCGGTAGGGGTTTTAAAAACATTTTCATTAAGTTTTTCTTAACAGTTTGACATAAGGTATTCATTACTTCCCTCCCTTAAAAATTACCGTTACTGTGGAACTGATGGCTCGTAAGAAAAGTCTACTGCTAACAGAGATTCACGAATGAGTGATAGGTAAAAAAAGAAAGAGGTGACTACCGTTGTGTTAACGACAGTCTACGAATGGGACGCTAATTTTTGGCCCGCCTATTGTTAGTCTGCGACAAGTGCCGCGAGATGAAAGTGAAATTGTAGGAGTCCATTACTTGTTATGAGCAGGCAGGCACAGATGTGGAGAGGTTACACAGTGCCTGGTGCACAATACGGCGTTCCTCGCTTCTGTTGGTCAGACGAGGTCAACCAGAGCGTAACTACGTGTGTGTCTACGCTTAAGTTTCCCTTGCAAGCCAACATAGGCCACATCCGAGGGCCACAAAAATCTGGATATTGAACGATTAGACCGTCTGTACAAATGTGGATCCACAATGAGGCCACTTCCAAACTCCTGCAGGTGCGGACAACGCTGCCTCACACGAATATGCAGTATCTGCGTTGTTTTTTTACAGTTTTCACTTAAAATGTGAAGCTGTTCACGCCACACATGAGCAATAGTGATCCACTTGTACGTGTCACAACAGATTGAAGCTGTATTAATTTACATACCCACCAATGAATTATAAGTTAAATTGACATCCGATCGTGTCTACTGTGTACTTCATTTTTCTTGTCAGACAGAGGGTCTATCTCCAAAATTTTGTTGGTTTGGAATGGCGAAAGTCAGACATATTGCAGCAGTCCCGAGAATGACGTATCAGTACACCGCTTTACATTAATCCACCACTTAACTTAGTCTGCCTTATAGATATACGACTATATGTCGTGTATTATTTATTTGATTGGTTTCTCTCGTCAAGTGAGAGCAACCTCGGGTATTCAATGCCCTCGTAGTAAGTAGACTACTGCCATTAAAATTGCTACACCACGAAGATGACGTGCTACTGACGCGAAATTTACCGGACAGGAAGAAGAGGCTGTGATACGCTAATGATTAGCTTTTCAGAGCATTCACACAAGGTTGGCGCCGGTGGTGACACCTACAACGTGATGACATGAGGAAAGAATCCAACCCATTTCTCATACACAAACAGCAGTTGACCGGCGTTGCCTCGTGTAAGGACGAGAAATGCGTACTATCACGTTCCCGACTTTGATAAAGGTCGGATTGTAGCCTATCGCGATTGCGGTTTATCGTATCGCGACATTGCTGCTCGCCTTGGTCGAGATACAATGACTGTTAGCAGAAATGGAATCGGTAGGTTCAGGAGGGTAATACGGAACGCCGTGCTGGACCCCAACGGCCTCGTATCACTAGCAGTCAAGATGACAGGCACCTTATCCGCATGGCTGTGACGGATCGTGCAGCCACGTCTCGGTCCCTGAGTCAACAGATGCGGACGTTTGCAAGACAACAACCATCTACACGAACAGTTCGACGAAGTTTTCAGCAGCGTGGACTATCAGCTCGGAGACCATGGCTGAGGTTACCCTTGACGTTGCATAACAGACAGGAGCGCCTGTGATGGTGTACCCAACGTCGAACCTGGGTGCACGAATGGCAAAACGTCATTTTTTCGGATGAATCCAGGTTCTGTTTTCAGCATCATGATGATCGCATCCGTGTTTGGCGACATCGCGGTGAACGCACATTGGAAGCGTGTATTCGTCATCGCTATACTGGTGTATCACCCGGCGTGATGGTATGAGGTGCCATTGGTTACACGTCTCGGTCACCTCTTGTAGGCATTGAAGGCACTTTGAACAGTAGACGATACATTTCAGATGTGTTGCGACCCGTGGTTCTACCCTTCATTAGATCCCTGCGAAACCCTACATTTCAGCAGGATAATACACGACCGCATGTTGCAGGTCCTGTGCGGGCCTTTCTGGATACAGAAAATGTTCGACTGCTGCCCTGGCCAGCACATTCTCCAGATCTCTCACCAATTGAAAACGTCTGGTCAACGGTGGACGAGCAACTGGCTCGTCACAATACGCCAGTCACTACTCTTGATGAACTGTGGTATCGTATTGAAGCTGCATGGGCAGCTGTACCTCTACACGCCATCCGAGCTCTGTTTGACTCAATGCCCAGTCGTATCAAGGCCGTTATTACGGCCAGAGGTGGTTGTTCTGGATACTCATTTCTCAGGATCTATGCACCCAAATTGAGTGAAAATGTAATCACATGTCAGTTCTAGTATAATATATTTGTCCATTGAATACCCGTTTATCATCTGCGTTTCTTCTTGGTGTAGCAATTTTAATGGCCAGTTGTGTAGTTAGGGGTTTAAAGCACCGATCATCATTAATCAACACATACTTCGGCAATAAATATCTAGTCAAATAAATCAAATAGCTGAGATGGTGACACTTGCCGGCCAAACGCAAAGGAGCTGCGCCGGAGTCGCTCGACTTGCTACATTTCTCCTCCTTGAATAAGTATTTCTTTTTCTTTTTTCCGTTATACGCACATTGCATATACTGTAGTTACAATAAATGATACATTTCTTATCCGTAACAAATTTCATTAAATCTTTAAATTTTCTTGCTGTAACTTAACGTTTACTGATGACAATAGTATGGTTAATTCACATGAAAATATTTTATTTAAAAAGTACTCGAATTTATGACGAGTGTAGCCCAAACGCATGTCAAAAGTCAACGAGGCTAAAATCCGCATTTTCGAGATTGACTTACCTTATTTAAAAGTTTCCGTTCTTCATTTACCAAAAGTGTTTTAGCTTTTCAAACAGCTTCGATACTTCAGAAGATATTTGCACTCAAAATTTACGTATTCTGGTATATTCCAACCTTAAGGTGCAATTATTTGCAAAATTCACTAACATTCTTTTGTACTTGTGATTTTTCTGTTTATGAAATGTATACTTACATTTAAATAACATGTTATTTTGTTAATTACTCAGAATTGAAGATTTTACTTTTAGTGAAATTAGGGTATTCCCTTTGGAGATGACAATGCCCTCCCGTAGCTATCCCGTAAAATAGTACCTGTACTTTGGTCATTTCACAGATGTTATAGCTCCTAGTTAAGTAGATTTACTTCCTTGCCTCGTATGTGTCCTTTAGCTTTGCTGTCTTTTATGGTAAAAACTAAAGCGTGGTAGTCTCCTATTTTGTCATTTTCTCATTTTCTGCGCTAAGCCCGTCTGTAAGTAGGAATCGCGCACAAATAATTAGTTCTTTCGTGTCCAGTAGTAAAAGTGTGGACATCTATATCAGTATGTTCGCGTCTGCTAGTCCTTTAATACACTAACTTCGATATTTGGCAATTACTGCACGGTAGTGAAAGTTACCACTTTAAAAATTCTGTTAAGCCACTCTTAGAGTATGTGATGTGCTTACCTGTGATGTATTGTCTTATTTCCTGACTACAAGCTAGTCATCGAAATGTTACTAAATGAGAATTAATATGTAGAGCCGGACGGGGTGGCCGAGCGGTTCAAGGCGCTACAGTCTGGAACCGTGCAACCGCTACGGTCGCAAGTTCGAATCCTGCCTCGGGCATGGGTGTGTGTGATGTCCTGAGGTTGGTTAGGTTTAAGTAGTTCTAAGTTCTAGGGGACTGATAACCTCGGAAGTAAAGTCCCATTGTACTCAGAGCCATGTGAACCATTTTTGAAAAATGTAGAAATCAAAAATTAATTTGTGCAGTACTGTTAATATTTAATAACTGTTCACAAAATCTAACAATCACAGAACGGCCATCAAAGACAAAGGCCAAAAGGACTCTTTCGCTCAACAGCAGAACGTTACGGTTCGAGTCTCTGTCGGGAAAATAGTTTTATCTGACAAAGTTTCAAAACAGTGCACACAACGTTGCCAGAGCGGAGGTTTCATATTGGAATGCACACCTGTTATGCAACAGTTTCTCCGCTGTAGCCTCTTTTAGACAAGTGGTATGCAGGAGAGTTTCAGTTTGGAAAACAGTAGACAGGTGTTGGCAAAATTAAAGCTGCGGGTGCGGGTCATCAGTGGAGCTTGGATAGCTCAGTCAATAAAGAGAACAGCGCACGAAACCCGAGGTTCCGGGTTCAAGCCCCGGTCTGCCATATGCCTTTACCCTACGGAGGTGTATCGTAATAGACCATTTCTTTAATTGCAGCTTTAAGGTCAAGTACGAGTCCTGGGAAGGGAAGAGGGCACCAGTAGCCAGCAGCCAGCGGCCAGTGCCTCGCGTCGAGAGGCCAGGCATTGCTGCCGCCGCTTTCCCCGCTATCGACTCGGAACACGCCGGCGGTGCCTCGTCTCGTCCTGGTGTGTGTACGGGGGACGGGGCGGGAACAGGTAATAAGGTCGCCCGGATCCGGTGGGACTCCAGAAGCCGCTGTCTGTTCTGAGTGCTAGAAGAACGCTAGTGTGTGGTTTCTTCCCCCATCAGGTGAATACTCTCTAGGATGTCGCCTACAGAGCTACCAATTTACACTCTATGCTCTAATAGGCAGGTAACAGTAAAATACGGACTCACATTGTCCAGTGAAACGTATTCTTTACTCCCGTATATGTCTCTGGAAATAAACACAGCAACCTATACTATTTTTGGAATAAGAAACCAATATCATGAATGAATAATTCCGGCGATTATCGAAGCGCACGTGACACGTGTTTGTAAGATGTTTATCTTTCGCATCACACAACCGCGTGCACACTTACGTTGGCGGTGTTAGGTTGGAAAACAGTACACAATCATATGCGATGTGGCCACAATGGAATCTCCTGTTTGCTCTTGGCGATTAGAGTCGGGTTCAACGAAAACTACGGTTCGGTAGTACAGTTTACATAAACTATATATAACTATTGTGGTTTTTTGTAAACAATAAAACGTTCTTCATCAAGATAAAACGGAAAAGTTCCCGGTTATTATTGATAAATGTGCGTTTGTGAATAACAGAAACTTGTTTTGTGTAAGTTCAACGAAGTATTGAAGCAATATCTGAGATCTCTGTTTTGTGATTTTTTTTAATTTTACCTTTTGCTTGAGAACATTACGCTTTCTAGCGCAATGTAATGAATGTGTAATGTTATCTTCGTTTTTACTACGATATCTCCCTGTTTCAAGTTACAGATCAACAATTTTCGAATAAAATCTGAATTAAACACTACCATTTCAATTTCACTATAAAGACTATTTAGTTTTAACAAACCGGAGGATAACAATGTAGAACTAGTATGTTCTGTAGGTCACCTGGCCCTTTACACTAAGTGATCAAAAGTATCTGGACACATGCAAAAACATACGTCTTGCATATTAGGTGCATTTGTCCTGCCACCTACTGCCAGGTATTCTATATCAAGGACCTGAGTAGTCATTAGACATCGTGAGAGAGCAGAATGGGGCGCTCCGCGGAACTCGCGGACTTCGAACGGTCAGGTGATTGGGTGTCACTTGTGTCATACGTCTGCACGCCAGATTTCCACACTCCTAAACATCCCTAGATCCACTGTTTACGATGTGATAGTGAAGTTCAAACGAGGGACAACTACAGCACAAAAGCGAAGAGGCCGACCTCGCCTGTTGACTGACAGACTGCCGACAGTTGAAGAGGGCCCTAACGTGTAATAGGCACACATCTATCCAGACCATCACACCCAGACTGCATCAGTATCCACTGCAAGTACTATGACAGTTAAGCGGGAGGTGAGAAAACTTAGATTTCATGGTCGAGCGGCTGCTCATATGCACATCACGCCGGTAAATGCCAAACGACGCCACGCTTGGTGTAAGGAGCGTAAACATTGGACGATTGAACAGTGGGAAAACGTTGTGTGGAGTGACGAATCACGGTATACAATGTGGCGATCCGATGGCAGAATGCAGATATAGCGAATGCACGGTGAACGTCATCTGCCAGCGTGCGTAGTGCCAACAGTAAAATTCGGAGGCGGTGGTGTTATGGTGTGGTCGTGTTTTTCATGGAAAGGGCTTGCACCCCCTTGTTGTTTTGCGTGGCACTATCACAGCACGGGACTACACTGACGTTTTAAGCACTTTCTTGCTTCCCACTGCTGAAGAGCAGTTCGGGGATGGCGGTTGCATCTTTCAACACGATCGAGCACCTTTTCATAATGCACTGCCTGCGGCGGAGTGGTTACACGACAATAATATCCCTGTAATGGACTGGTCTGCACAGAGTCCTGACCTGAATCCTATAGTACACCCTTGGGGTGTTTTGGATCGCCGACTTCGTGCCAGGCCTCATCGACCGACGTCGGTACCTCTCCTCAGTGCAACCCTACGTGAAGAATGGTCTGCCATTCCCCAAGACATCTTCTAGCACCTCATTGAACGTATGCCTGCGAGTGTGGCAGCTGTCATACAGGGTAAAGGCGGGCCAACACCATATTAAATTCCAGCATTACCGATGGAGGGCGCCACGAAGTAAGTCATTTTTAGCCAGGCGTCCGGATACTTTTGATCACATAGTGTATACCCTCACTCATTTTCTAGAAGGTTCATCGCTTCTGGATTTTGGGGAATGTAGTAAGACGCGGATCGAATTCACAAAGAAAGCGGTTGTTATGAGATAACCCGGATAGGTATGCAACCAACCTAACATACAGGTATCGCGGGTACGACCTCAATTGAACAAAGCTACTAGGTAAACTACGCAGTCTATGCTTATTTAAGGTAGCCTATGGTACACGGTGGGACAAGTAAATATGGCCCAGAGGAGTGGATACCATTGGACGTGAATGTATGTATATAACCACATGTCGGGAGGCGCACATCACATGTACGACCGCCACGTGATCCACATTGGTTCAGAGCGTAGTGCATGCTGCGTCAGTGTGAGTGGAGCAGTGCAAAAGGGACGCTGGTACTCACTGTGGAGCAGCGAGTGTTCGTTGTAGAAAAAAAATGGCTCTGAGCACTATGGGACTTAACTTCTGAGGTCATCAGTCCCCTAGAACTTAAAATTACTTAAACCTAACTAACCTAAGGACATCACACACATCCAAGCCCGAGGCAGGATTCGAACCTGCGACCGTAGCGGTCAGTGGTTCCAGACTTTAGCGCCTAGAACCGCTCGGCCGCTCCGACCGGCTCGTTGTAGAAAGTTACGTGACAACGAAATCGTGGAAACGGAGTGGTCATTTGTTTGCTGAGAAATTTAGTGGTGTCAAAGTGCCCTGCAACGCTTATTTCGAAAATGGCGTCAGACCGGACCTGTTTCTAACAAGTCGAAATACATTCCGAAATGTGCCTGCACACCAGAAATAATGCCAAGAGGAGAATGGTAGCCATTTTCAACATCTTCTATTGTCAGGTTGGTACTTTGCTGTGGTTCTTTGTACCCTGGAACCCCGTTGTGCGGCCCACTTTTACCTGCCCCATCCTGTAGTTTTACAGCTGTATTCATGACCGATGGTTAAAAATGGAGCATCACACGTAACATGAACTTTCAGACAGGCATTTAACATATGGTCCAGCAGGATGTGACTCCCGGAAAGCCGAGAGAATGTACAGACAGAAGTTCCGCGACACGCATCTTTATATCAAGAAACTAGCGACTGGCCCCGGTTTCCTACAGGCAGTAAGTAAGTATGTACAGACGGGCGATTTGCCTTGCATGTCGTTAATAAATTATACACGTAAACCTTTCTTGTTAGTCGGCCTGGCTATTACTGAAAGCAGTTTCAAAATACCCACACTAGTTCATGAGATTAGCTTGAAGATACAGACAGAAACTTAGAAGGAGATCTAAATTTATAGTATGTACACAATATTCTTCGCACTTCGCACTTCAAATGCACCATTTGGCACTTACAGTGTAGAGAGTACCGGCAGAGCTTCAGTTACAGTACTGTAATCAAGAACGTGTGCAAAAAATGGGTCCGAAAGATTTTGAACTCAGAGTTCAGCTCTGTTAATGAGTTACGTTCTAATTCAAGCACTGAGTGTGGTGGTCATCATTTTAAACATCTGGTACAAGTTTTAGTTGTTGCTAATATGGGTAGGTGTCACAAGTCACTAAGAAAAGTACTAAAATTTTCCGGATATTAATTCCGTAGCTCAGGTCTCAATGTAATACGTTATTCCACTGTTTTAATACTTCTCTATAACGTACAGTTTCGTAATATAAGCAGTTCAGAACAGACTGAGTCGTAGTGGCACTACGTCAGAAAGAAATTATGTGAATAATTACCAACACCAGAGATGCAAAAGATCTTGAGAATTATGTAAGCTGCGCCGTACTCAGAAAAAGATCCGAGAATGTAAGGTGTCACAGTTCCAAGTGCAAAACCACACCTCGATTTCAAGACGCATTATAGACTTTAGACGAGCAGTTACATAATGAATCTTATAAAAGCAGCGAGAAGGAAGAAGTATGTGGCACCCTATGAATTTATTCAAAAGGAACTTCAGAAATCTCTCAAGGAATAGACATAAAAAGCATTTGAGCTATTGCAACACTTCCCCTATGGTTCCACAGACGTGTGAGTATTGTTTCACAGACAAGAGCGAAATATTACACCGGTTCCATTTCCAGTAGAAATGAGAATGTTTGTTTAAATTCTGCCTTGCATCACAACACTTTTATAGTGTGTACCCAGTACTGGCAGTGGTTTAGGGCCTCGGGCGGTAATTTAATACTCAGTAGTACGGATTAGGCCCAGGTTCCTGTGTTTCGTATTTTTTTAAATTTCTCTTCTTTGAAAATTTTGTAAATGGTGTGATCTTAATCGTTCCTAGTGAATCAACTGTTTTTATTGCTTCCGGGTGACTAGCCGGGTGAAGTCTTTACGCAACCCGACATTTCGCCAGCGTTCCTTGCCGTCATCTTCAGGTGATACCTTTAGAATGAGAGTCTTCGCTACATCGCGATTCCTTTATACTCTTGCCGCTGCCACACAGTTGCAAGCTGAGTCGGGCGGAGTGGTAGGGGGACGAGATCGCCGAGTGCTGCGTGCGAACTTCTGCCCCTCAGTGTTTCTGGTGCTCCGTCGGGCGCGGACGTCGTTCTCGACCGGCGTTGTGGCTTCAGTTAGCTGACTGATGGAGCCCACGCTTTACTTAGAGACAAGCCACTGTCTCTTCTGATCAGCCCATCCGCCACTCGTGTTTCAAAAGCCTCCTTTAGAACACATTCCCAAAACGACGAGGGCTGTCTTAACACTTTCATTTGTTCATATGTTTTTTGAGTCCCTTGTACCAATGCGATGTTCCGCAACTGCAGATGTTTTTGGTTGCTAGAGTTTGGTGTGTCTCATGTGCTCCTGGCAATATTGTCCGATGTCCATACCGTTTTCACGGTATTTGGCGTACCACATTTGAAAGGAGTGCAGTTGACAGCCGATTTAAGAAGTTTCAAGTCGTGTTTCACACTAACAAATAGCGCGCGTGTGTTCGGAGCTGTATGAAAACACATTTTATGTTATGTCGAACGAAGATAGTACCGATTTTGATCGATACTTAGCCAGCTTACGGCAGATAATCCATTGTATTACCTTCATCTTCGTGTTGTATTTGCTAGGCCTATAACCTTCTTCAGTAGTTCCTTACGGTGACCGAGCTCCATTGGTAGGCTTTCATTTTTCGACAAGGCACGAACCCTTCATGCTGTGAAGGATGATGGCAGTTGGAGGCGTGGAGATACATTGACAAAAGGCAGAATACAGCGCTGCGGTCTGCATCGCCTATGTAAGACAGTAAGTGTCTGGTGCAGATTTCAGATCGGTTACTGCTGCTACAGTGGCAGGTTATCAAGATTGAAGTGAGTTAGAAGGTGGTGTTATAATTGACGCATGAGGGATGGGACACGGGATCTTCAAGGTAGCGATGAAGTGGAGATTTTTCCATACGAGCATTTCACGAGTGTACCGCGAATATCAGGAATACGTTAAAACATCAAGGCTCCGACACCGCTGCGGCCGGAAAAGGTCCTGCAAGGACCAGCGACGACTGCAGAGAATTTTCAATGGGATGGAAGTGCTACCCTTCGGCAAACTGCTGCTGATTTCAATGCTGGGCCATCAACAAATGTCATTGTGTGAACCGTTAACGAAACATCATCGATATGGTCTTTCGGAGCCGAAAACCCATTCTTGTACCCTTGATGACTGCGCAACACAATGCTTTGCGCCTCGCCTACGCCCATCGACACCGACATTGGACTGTTGATGACTGGAAACATATTGCCTGGTCGGACGAGTCTCGTTTCAAATTGTATCGAGCGGATGGACGTGACGAACGTGTACGGGATTGACGACAACTTCATGAATCCATGGATCCTGCATGTCAGCAGGGAACTGTTCAAGCTGATGGAGGCTCTGTAATGGTGTGGGGCTTGTTCAGTTGGAGTGATATCGGACCTGTGGCACGTCTAGGTACGACTATGAAAGGTGTCTACGTACGTAAGCATCCTCCCTGTTCACCTCCATTAATTCACCTCCATTGTTCATTCCGACGGACTTGAACAATTCCAGCAGGACAATGCGACACCCCACACTTCCAGAAATGCTACAGAGTGGCTCTAGGAACACTCTTCTGAGTTCAAACACTTCCGCTGGCCACCAATCTCCACAGGCATGAACATTATTGAGCATATCTGGGATGCGTTGCAAAGTGGTGTTAAGAAGAGATCTCCACCTTCTCGTACTCTTACGGATTTATGGACAGCCCTGCAGGATTCATGGTGTCAACTCCCTCCAGCACGACTTCAGACTTTAGTCGAGTCCACGCCACGTCGGGTAGCGGCCCTTCTGGGTGCCCATGGTGGCCCTACACGATATTAGGCAGGAGTCCCAGTTACCTTGGGTCTTCATTGTATGTCAGTGTGGGTGGCTTTCCTGTACACACTGTGTCTCCTAATGCCATCGTTTTGCTCTTTACTAGGGCTTCCGAAGTGGGGAATATGCCGTCCATGCCAAATTTGATGGCAGGGTGGAGAGAGATCAGATGTTGGAGAAACACCTGAAGCTTTTCACTCCCGTATGGCCAAATCCACGTAGCTAACTAGTTTCGAGAGAAATTGAAGAATAGTCTACTAAATGAGACTCATAATGATATACCAACAGAATACCACACTCTCACAGTAACATAATAAGGAAACCCTACGAGAATTATGGCGCTAAACTGGTCAATGATTTGTTCTATACAGTGGGTTCCATGTTATGCGTATACTCATAAAATATCAAAGTGGGGTGTCTGGAAAGCAATACTGAGTTTATTATTTTCCAATATAACTAATTTCTTATTATTACCAACCGACACATTGGAGAAGATATGGTTATTGCTAAATTTGACGATATAATTTACTTCAGAATTAAATGTCTCTTGAAAAGAGATATACAGCGAAAAGGCACTTGTTTGTGTCCACAGTTAGACAGAAAAAATACAGAGATGTGCCAAATGGGAGACCGAAGCCTGTTGGAACAATGCAGGTTCAAGTATGTTATTCTGTATTCAAGAAATACTGGCAGAGGAACTCAAATGTCCTAGAAAATTCGCATTTGATATACTTCTCGACTACTTTTAGAAAAGAAAGTACTGTAATAATTAAGGACCTTTGAATAAACTTTTTGTTTTTAAGAAGTACTCAGTGACATTAAGAAATATCACAATGATTCATTTTAAAAATGCGTTACTGCTTTACCATAATGGTAAATTCAAGAGCTGAGAGTTTTAGAAGTGGTGTAAAAACTAAGAAGCTTCTGCAAATCAAATGAGAAAAATGTTAGTTCAGTATCTTGGTATAGGTATGACAAATGTTCCTATAACGTTGGGTTGGACAGCACAGAGCTGTTGCGAAAGAAGCTTATGGAATCAAAACACAGGAGAAGCAAAAAATTCTAGAAGCCTCATCTTTATACTATAACAACTTAGCAGTATCCGCAGTATCTGTCGAAACTTCTCAAATTCCCGGACCAACTTAGGATTCAATCCGGGGACTATGATTAACGTATCAAGATATTTTATGTGACGCACGTTGTACATACCACTAATCACAGAAGCCAGTGCAAATAATGTGTGAAATATTATTCAGGGTAAGGGATGTCTACCGGATTAGGAAATGAGACTGATGAATAACGCCTAAGTGTACAATCGCAAAAAATCTGACCGGTTTATGTATTCAGAGAGAGGGGGGATAGAGAGAGAGAGAGAGAGAGAGAGAGAGAGAGAGATAGAGAGAGAGAGAGCGCGCACGCAACTGGAGGCGATATGTTTCGAAACGAATGCCTCCAGTGGAAAAAGTCCGTTCGGTACGATCCGAGGTAAGTAAACACACAGTTATGAATACCTATGACCCATCCACGAGGGAACAGTTGTTTTTCCCCTAAGATCTGCATATTAATGATAGCTAATGTCTGTAATTATCCTGAAGGTACTGTCGAGTGCGTAAACCTTGAGATGATATATTGGCAGGATGTGCGGCGTTCTCTTTTGAAGCACCTTACATGGTTACGGTCAAGCATTCTATGAGTCGTTAACTTGCTTATATTTTCTATGCAGTTTTCTTTGTTTTTCTGAAAGAATGTCGATAAAGCGTCTATGAAGATCCGCTTCGTCTACTTGACTCGCTGATAAATATTTGCTGTTTATATTTATACGTAATGTATGTGCTACATACGAGTTGTCTGCATCATACTGTCTTCGTCAGAGCCGAAGGTGCGGGATTCTTCATACGCAGAGGCTTGTGTATTTGCCGCATTGGTTACCTGTGAAAGAATATGCTCAGGAGATTTTGAAGGCTAAAGGCAGCTTCATATCATATACTACTGATTACAGCCGAGTGTTCGGCCTCCTTCGCTGTTTACTCCTTCTGAAAGGGCCTGTGTCAACACTTCCTGGCTCACCGTTGTCTTGAGCCCACCTCGTCATTACTTTTAGTACAGTCATTGCGCGAAAGCCAACTTTCAGTGCAATCTGTTTGAATGGTGCTCCCACATCCTTCATGACAATGATTTGTCCATTCAGAAAAATGACGTTAAACTGCACACATACCGGCTGGCTGTAATTGAAGTACAGCCACTCAAAGAGGTACAGTTTGGCTGTAATTATTGTGTGCCAGCGAAACTTGGTGGGTATGCTACTGTACTAATGCGGAACAGATTTCCTGGATAGGAAATTGGTTTCAATTTTGGCCACCAGGTGCAAATCTGGCGCCGTATAAAATGGGTTAGGAAAAGATAAAACAAGTGAGAAAGGCATATGATTTTATTATTAGCGGCCCTTACACAATTTGTTCAGTATGTGCACCAAAGACGTCGACGAGATGCTGCATCCGAAAAACAGAGAGATCAACAGTTGCTCGCAGCAAAGTTTTCTGTATATTGTCCTTCAGATCAGATAAATACCGAACACACCCCTGGTAAACTTGTACTGTAGTGCAAAAGTCACATGGATTCATATTCATACCATGCATATGGAAAACCTTTGGAGATAACATGTACGTGGAAAGCAGCATTAAGCAAATGTTTCACTGGGTAAGGATTTGAATTGCTGCCCATTCCTGCATGGGAGCAGTGGTTTTCTCACACATGCAGTAGAAGAACGTCTCGATAACGTACAGACGTCACGGTCCGTCTGAGAGGCCCTCTCGTTATATTCTTTTCAAAGAAAAACTGACCGAGAATAAAGGTGCTTGTGAATCCACACCACGTAATCCCGTAGAGCGTGTGTAATGGCTCTTCGTCCACACCACGCAGTATAACAGACCACAAATTCGGCAGTTCTGCGTATCCACTGCACCATGTACTGCAAAATGTATCTCGTCACTGCACAGAATACAGCCCGGCGACAACTCATGAACTTCCACCCGTGCCGTAAACTGAAGAGCAAATTCAAAAAGTTGCTGCAGATCATGATGTTTCAGTTGCTGTACCTTAGTTGATTATTTGATTTGGGGGAGAGAACCAAACAGCGAGGTCATCAGTCCCTTCGGATTAGGTAAGAATGTGCAAGGAAGTCGGCCGTGCCCTTTCAAAGGAACCATCCCGGCTTTTGCATGAAGCTATTTAGGGAAATCACGGAAGTCGTAAATCAGGATGGGTTTGAGCCGCCGTCCTCCCGAATGCGAATCCAGTGAGCTAACCACTGTTCCATCTCGCTCGATCAGTTGCTATACCGTCTGGATCTTGCGTAGTTTGAACTTGACCGCAAAACACTCCGTACTGTTGGCTGTGGGGTAGGCAATCCTCGTGACATTCAACGGGCATTAGCATTACCCGTGGCACGTGCTACATAGTCAATTGCAGCAACAGTAACCTCGTTAGCAACTTCTACTGGGATAGGACGCCTTCCCATTCCAGGTGCTGTAACAAGCTCACCCGTCTTTCCGAATTTCAATTACTTTGGATCTTTCCTCAGACCTGTCAGTCAGCTATACTGTCTCAATGCAGCACTGGAATTTCTGCCGTTTACATAAAACTACTACGATAACAGCGCACGGCCTCTCTTCTTCATACCCATACTATCCACTCACGTTATGGGTTGTGAAATAATAGCTTGGCTGTCATTCCGTCATACAAACAGTGTACTGCACAATCTATGCGCCTGGTGGCCAAAACTGGAACTAATTTGTTGCAGAGTAAATCGATTCCGCTTAACGCATTAGCGTGTCTACCAAGTTTGGCTGTCATATGATAATTACAGCCCTCAGTGGATCTCCGTAAGTAGTTGCACTTTAATTATAACTAGCCAGCATGTCCTCCGAGCATGCTGTGTTGTAACATTCATCTGAAAAGCTCCAGTAACGTTCGACACAACTAATAGCCACCATGTACTCCCACCATTCTTCATCTGTATTGCTACAAATGGAATATGGAGAGGTGCAGCATGATTATATGGTGTATTATACAACAAAGGAACAATTATATGCCTTACCACACAAATTATACGAGACTATCATTCCTGCTGTTTGTGTGCCTACTAGTGACGGAGCAATACTGAAAGCTGTGGACAACGTCAATGTTACGGTGTTAGTTCCCCCGCCACAAACCCCATGAGATTCTGCATGGCACCATACCCTGTATGATAAGAACAGAATCGTATTTCAGTACTTTGGGAAGCATGACGATGAATTCCACTTGATGACCTGTACGGCAAGTTCGCTGCAAATCGGCTTTCTAAAACAAATCTCGAATGTCACCGAGTGCAGAATGAGTGTTGAAAGATGACGTCAAGATAATCTGTCTATATTGTGGGTATGTGATTGTATCAGTCTCTGGCCACGTGCAAAAGACTTTCGATGGAGTGTTGACTTTTTACTGACAATAGTGAACCAGCACGACAACAATTGGGTGATTCGTAATTAAATGCACTATGACTTTTATGACAACAAAGTTACAAGTTTGCCGGATATATCGTTAATTTATAACCTGATGTGTAACCAACCAGTAATTATTGTGTTATTTATTATATTCAGTTACAACTACAGTAATATATTTTTCGTCCCTACTGAAAACAATCATTTGAAAAAAGTGGAATATGATTTATGTAATGCTTCCTATTGTGGCTAAAACAGTAGCAGTAAAAACACACTGTCGAATCAGTAATAACACAATCAAGGACAAATGACTAATTTTGTATTTCACAGGCTCTGTTACTACAGACGATATACTTGACAATACTGCTATAGTTACTCTATGGAGCGGTAGATCTGTGGGTAACAAATGAATGTCATTTTCTCCTTTCTTCATTTCAGTTAATGTATATCAGATATCAAGTCATTACACGTTTTTGATACAGCACATGGTTCTCTAGAAACTGAGAGTGACCCTGAGAAGACTATTTCTCTGTTTTTATCAATAGTAATTACACAGATTCAAGATTTAGCGTCGAAACTTCGTGACTGATTGTAACTGTGTGCTGAAGCAGCATTCGAACCCTGATCTTTGCCTTTCACGGCCGATGCCCCGTAAGTCGTGTAATAGATGGGTCGGATAGCAGAACGTTGCCCTCTGAAGGCAAAGGCCAGCGTTCTGATCCCAGACTTGTATACAGGTTCAGTCTTGTTAGGGAGTATATCACCGCATATTTTGCAGCAGAGTGGAAGCGTCATTGTAGAAACGCTCCACATGTCTGTAGTTCAAAGCTGTAATGGTGCATCAGGGTATGCGGGGAGCGTTTTTTTTAAAAAAATAATGGCAATTGCAAATTTATAATTTGTCGGAGTGGTGCGTTCAGATATCTCAGATAGTATTTAGGTCTGCGCTAGAACCATAAACAGAAAATATAAATGTTCCGTTCAATGCATTTGGCAGACACTAGGCACATATAGCACTGGATGTACCCGCAAAATTACATCATTGTACAGCAGGTAGTTCAGGAGAAACCACATCAAAAATATTAAGCTGCATGAAAATGAATCTACATGTAGAAATTCACTAGACGTACAAGTGAATTATGCGGAAAATTACGCGTGAAAAATGATCAATATCTGTGAAATATATTTGATATGTGCGTACGCGAGCAAAGCCACAGGTAAGATGCTCACCTTAACTGAGGGTGATTTCAGTCAAATTTAGTAGACATAATAGGATGGTAACGAGCCGATAGGCACAGATGGGAGGAGATGGGCAGAGGTACAGGAGGGAGAATGAGAGAAACGAGAGAGGAGATGCACAGAGAAAGGGATGAGGAGGAGATGGGCAGAGGCAGGGGGAAGAAGAGACAGGGATAGAGATGGAGGAGAAGATGAACAGACAGATGGGAGGTGGAAGTGGACAGAGAAAGAGAAGAGGAGGAGATGGACAGAGAGAGGTGAGAGGGGGAGATGGTCACAGAAAGGAAAATGGAGATTAACAGAGTGAGGTGGAGGAGATGGTATGTAGAAGGGATGAAGGAGACCGACAAGGAGAGTGGGAGGAAAGGCTAGAATTAGATGGGACAGGAGGAAATGAACAGCTGGAAAAGAAGCAGATGGACAGGGCGGAATGGAAGAGATGGTTAGAGAGAGGGACAGGAAGAGATGGACAGAGAGTGGAAAATGGAGAAGGTGTACAAAGAGAGGAGGTAGTGGAGATGGACAGAGAGAGGGATGTATGGAGATGATGGACAGAGGCAGTGAGAAGGGATGCAGAGAGGAGAAATAGATAAAGGGAGAAATGGGATGGGTAGAGATAAGGGTAGATGGAAGTGGATGGAGAGCGGGGAAGTAGGAGATGGGCAGAGAGTAAGAGCGAGGAGGGGTTGGACAGAGAGAGGAGGGAGGAGGTGATGGACTAATAGAAGGTTGGAATAAACAAACACCCCAGCAATGCAGGGTTTCTCAGGTAGTATGTATGTATAAGTTGAGACTGCAGCTTATTTAACATAAATGATAACAACTGGAAATAAAATAAAGTCATAAGACTGTAGTCATAACGTTACAAGAAGGAACTTAAAAACGGTAGCGCAAAGATGCTTGCACAATTTTGGTTATAGCTGGATGTAGCTTGAGGAATAGTAGAATTGTCGAGCGGAATATGAACTAAAATGTGCTAAAGGGGTTCATAAATCAGACTTCAGGAAAGGACAGAAACACGCAAAACAGATATTGAATTGAAACAGGTGACAGAGCCCAAATCTTTGGAGAAAACAGAGACGTTACAAAACCCCATGATAAATTGTACACTTGTTACAACCATATTGGTGATCACCCTTTTTCTCTCAGTAACATGTACTTTATAGTATACCAATGCATTTTTCATCAGTATATCAAAAATGCGCAACTCTTTGGTAAAGGATTCAAGAAATTCATTAAAGAAAGGGTGAAGCAGCAATCAAAAGTATTTGTCAATACATTGTTGTGGTTCACTAGTAATATTACGGTATGAATTTCAGAAATGCCATACGTATACGATCCGATGTATGGTGTACGGAAAGCTTTCAGGATGGAATCGTTGAAAGAGTTCTGTCATCTCCTGACGCATTGTAGGTGGTGAAAACTGCCCGTGATGCCTATTCGAGACAGAAGGCCGGGCGACGGCAACGTCATACCACGTCCATTGGGATCATGCCCAGTACATCTGTGCGGTGTTCAAACCAGCCTTCATAGTACAGCTATATTCGATACACGTCGCCCATCAGCAGCAGGAATTGTATTGTTATTATTTTTACTGTTAGAAATTTAGTAGAATTTGTTTAGTTAGTGTTGACAAATTAGGTTCGAACAGTGAGTTCGCAGTGTAAGCTTTATCCAAAGAAGTTATTGATATTAATTTTATCTGATGAAAGAAATGCTAAAAATCGGAATTCAAGACTTTTGCCGTTGAGCGAAGCATACGCATTTGTACTGACAGAATATTTTCCAATTGAACTGATGAACAAATAAAAACTGCTGAGTTGTAAAAAAGACGTTCCCGATAAATTGTTTACCAGTAAACCATACCTCTTTTCAGTTTACTTGCGAACAGCTCCAGCCGCCTAGATCGGATTTAACATATTAAAGAGGAACTCAAGTAATTATCTGGGATAAAATACCTTAACCTCTGTTAAGCATACTGGCTTCGCACATTTTTGCCTGGGGATAATCTGAAACTTAAATGGTTCTACATAAAGTTTTGTGTAACTAGCAGTTTGCCTCGGTGTATACGAACTTCGTTGCTCCTGTGATTACCAAATTGACGTACATATCCTGCCGTAGGTGTTCAGGGAACCAATGGGACTAATTATAACTATATATCAAGGTCCCACTGTTAAAAGGACACCTGTTAGTGGTTTGTAGAATTCTTTCAATTAGAGATTGCAGCTGTAGGCTGTGTTGTCCTCAGGTTTCATTGATAACCCTCATCGCCTATACCTGTTCTACCAAGGAAAACATATACCCAGTTTTGCACATTTAGCTCGCGCCTGCCGATAGGTAACCCAATTACCGCATGCCGTTCGACTTACCGGACGCATTGTGTCAGCGAATTGCATGCACGTGTTGACGTTTGCCGCATCACAAACGAAATCGATTTATACTACAGTAATTTAAGTTACAACTTGGAGACATATTCTATTCAAGGACGTATGTCTTTTTTTCTGTATGTCTTCTCGTTTTTGTGCAGTCGTCTTCTGAAACCCCGAGATACTTACGGATGACCTTGTATGTCATACCTCTCCCCTGCTAGAAAATGAAACGGCGTAAAATATTCCTTTCACAATGTTACTTCTGACGATGACATTAGTTAATGTCTTCGAAAAAATTGTAGTCAGTGGATTACAAAAGGATGTTGTACGCATTGCGTTTCCACTTTTTGTAGTGTCCAATGATGCTGTTAAAATAGCCGATTAATCGATTGAAATTTGTTTGTACCTTTAAACCAAAGTAGCATCTCTCCAAAGTTCTTTCTTGTGTCACTCTAATCCTCAGAAATAGCACGAAGAAAGCCGTCAATCTGTCGTCTCCTGCATTCATGAGACGGATCACTGTCAACATCATTTCCGTCTCCGGAAATCGAACCTCGTACCTCCATGCGTTAATGTGGGGTAGTGTGACCTCTATTACTGATGCAGATTGCTTTTGCAACTAGCTGCTTAATTGGCGTCAGAAGGTTGGAAGCTAATCTAGTCCTCTCCTAGAATACAAATTACTGATACCTGTTCTACCAAGGAAAACACATACCCAGTTTTGCACATTTTGCGAACCTTTGTAGTAAAAATAACAAGTCGCGTGTCAAGTGTTTCCGTGAAATCAAGGCTCAAGGATAACTAGCCTGCTGAATACCACAAAGGAGCGGAAGCCGTAGGTCAGTGACTTTAGCGCAGCCTGCCTACAACTTTCTTGATCGGTTGCCGAATGCATCTTGTTTCAATGCCGTAGAAAAATATATTCACGTGAATATTGCATTACACCTTACTTGTTGGTACTGCATCAGCTGATTGTTCTGGTGTTCATACCTATGCCAAACAATACATAGTTCTCCTCAAGAGCTATGCCTGAACGGCAATTTTTTCATGTTAATGAAGTTTTTTCCGCCATAGTCATAAAAAATGAAATATATGTCAGAAAGTGGCGTTCATTAAATTTGCTTTCGTACCTTTATATAGTAGGGATGTCACCTTCCTTTGTATTTATTAATTTTATTTGCAATCCATTTCGCTGTACATCCCATAGCCATTCCATAATACCAGGACATAACCAGGTCGCAATCAAGCATCTCGTATATATGATAACCTGGTACCATAAAAATCCTGAATGTGGTGTGAA